>NC_081412.1:623534261-623556761 GCF_030272615.1 Cryptomeria japonica
ATTTATGCTTCTATATTTTCAAAATAGTTTGCATTTTAGGGCTTTTGTGCTTGAAATTTGATATAACTAATGCTAACCCTTGCCTATTTGTGAGTTTTCTAGCAGCCTAACTAGTTTTTGCGGGATGATTATCGAAGATTACATTGGCCAAAGATTCAATTTCTCAAAACAACATGATTACTAATGTATTTGTTTTCTTGGTAGGAGAGTATGCTCTTTTCCATTTGTAAAATCAAAAATCTCGACCCTTGAAGTGCTTCTATGCCCATTGTAACTACAACACATAGGTGTAAGATCAATGAAATGGAAATAGAAATATTCGAAATAGCTAAAGATCATAGAAACATGCCATACCAAAGAAAATTACAAGAAGAAGATGTAACAAGTCAACATATCAGAGAAATAAAACAAGTCCAAAATCAACAGCCAACTATGTCAAAACCTCACAAAGATTCAAATACATCTCCAAAGAAAGTTGGTTCTTTTATGCAACTCTTAAAGATATCCCTAAGGGATTTTTTTGAGGAAGATCAAAATCGCGCACCTATGTCTAACAATGGCTCAACCCCCCATAAGAAAATTGACTCTCCAGAGGCATGTATTTGTACACCTCTTGAAAACTTGCAAGAACCTTCCATAGCATCCTCACCAAACAATACACCTAAGGATGAAGTTCCCTAAGGGATATCCATAATGGCCATAAAACCTATTTTAGAGGATACTATTCAAATCCCCTCTCCTTCATATCCAAGAATTGATTCCTTGAAACATGCCCATAATGTTCCCTTGCAAATTAAAGTCCTCAGTCATAGAACACTTGTTAAACATGTCCTAATAGATGGGGAAGTTAGCTTAAGAATTTTTTCATTGAGTCTTGTTCATGCTCTAGGTTATTCTGAAGATTCGGTGGATCTCTGAATAAAGATCACAATAAAAGAATATGATGAAGAAGAGTGTTTCTCTAAAGGAATTGTGATATTACCCATCAGAGTGGGACCTTTGCAGAAAGACACAACATGCCAAGTTATAGACTTGGACTTATCATACAACATACTCTTGGGAAGACCATGGATATATGAAATATAGGGTATTCCATCAATATATCATCAGTGCTCGGAGTTTCCATAAAATGGGCAAGAAATCATGATCTCAGTAGACTCAAATCCATTATAGTACAGTAGTAATCTAAAAGCAACTCATCCACATAACAAAGAGAAATCATCTTCAAGGACACAATCCAAGAAAACATCATTTGCCTCAATTTTTTCAAGTATGGAAAAACAAATACAGCTAAGAGATCGAGGGAACATAGAATATTCACTATCACAACTACCACTTTTTCCTAAATCCTAGGGAAAACCATCAAACTCTAAACAACAACCAATTGTGAAATATCTTCCAATATTTGATGGATCATTTGTTAGTGCTGGGACCTTATCAAAGGAAACAAAAGACAAAGATGTGCTATAGTGGCTATACAAGGATGAGGAAGTCCATCAAAAGCTCAACAATGTTAGAATACCTATAGAAAAATATGGAAAAGGATTCAACATCCTTCAAAATATGGGATACACTGGAATAGGTCCCGTAGGAAAATGAAAGGAAGGTATCTTAGAACCTATCCAATCTCATACTCAGCAGGCTACAGACAAATCCGACTTAGGGTATGGACAAGTTACTCTACTAGAGGACACATCTTCTATCCAACAAGATGAATATGAAAACAGATAAGAACAACTTGTAATTGAAAGGGAAGAAACGTCTGCCAAGCAACAAGAACAAACAAACATGAAATGGGAAAAGAAGAAAACTTCTAATCAACATGAAAAATAAACTAAAGGCACCTCCAAGAAGCATTAACTCCTAATCAAAACAAACAAGAAGCTGGTACAAATCAAGGAGAGTTGATAGCAAGGTTGACAAAACTCAATATCAACCCAGAGGAAGCTGAATATGAGAGAAGAAAAGATATAGCAAGAAAGACAAAAGAAACAAATCAAATGCTATATGAACAAATCTGCAGATTGCAAGCTGCAAGTGAGACATGTTCTAATGAATGGGAATGGGATTCCTATCATTCTGAGCAATCAATAGAAGAAACTTGCTTTGAAGAAGATATAAGAGTTGATGTAGTTCATGTGTATGTAGGGCAAACATTAGGAACTAGCCCACTTGAATTAGAATCACATTCAGTTGACTTGGACTTAATCAAGGATGATCAGGAGATACTTACGAGAGGTCATATTGATGAGAGTATCATTCTGGGCATTGAAATACATATAAAAAACTTTGACATCTCTAACATGACCCTTAATACCTCTGAAGCATCTCAACCTAAGGACCCCTTACCTCTAATTCATCTTGAAATTATTGATTGGGGAAATGAAAGACATACTATCATTGATACCTTTCCTAGTGACCATTCTATATCCTTATATCTTAATGCAATCGAACCCACAACAAGTTTCACCAGGAATATCAATAACGCATCTTCTAGTCAAGTGGGTGCCAAATCTCCCTATCACAAAAGTGAAAATAAAGAAAACAATATCATGTCTAATGCTGAAAACCATTTATTGACAACATTAGACTAAGAAAAAGTAAAAAGAAAGGACGCATCTAATGGTACAAACCTCCTCAAGGCATCGGAAGATGGGAGATTTGACACCTTACCTGAGTACTATCAAGAAAGGTCATCCATATTGATCGAGCCAATAAAGGTAGTTAATATTATGACAACAGAGCAACCAAAGATTCTGCATCCAACAACTTCACTATCAGAACAAGAAATGCAGCAATATATGGACTTCTTCAAACGACGACAAATCAATTTTGCCTGGTCATGTATAGACATGCCAAGGTTAGGTCTAGATCTTATTATGCATCACTTAAATGTCAGTCCAGGAGCCAAACCAGTTAAACAACAATTAAGGAAGATGCATCCTCATATCGCTCTTCTTGTCAAAGTAGAACTAAAGAAATTACTGAATTTAGGATTTATCATACCTATAGAATATCCTCAATGGGTATCAAATATCATTCATGTTTCTAAACTAGATAAAAGTATGAGACTATGCACAGACTTCTGAGATCTTAATAATGCATGTCCAAAGCATGACTTTCCTTTGCCTAACATTGACAATATTGTGGATTTAACTTCTGGACACTCCATGTTTTCTCTAATGGATGGTTTCTCTAGATACAATCAAATTAAAATAGCACCTAAAGATCAAGAAAAGACAACTTTCACATGTCCATGGGGTACTTTTTTCTAGAACGCCATGCCATTTGGACTAAAGAACGAACGTGCTACATATCAGAGAGATATGACAATGATATTCGATGACATGATGCATACATTCATGGAAGATTATGTGGATGACATATTGGCCAAATCATACAATAGAGAAGAACATATAGGAATACTAGAAAATATCTTTGAGTGGTTAGAACAGTACAAGCTACGACTCAATCCCAAGAAATGTGTCTTTGGTGTTACTTCAAGCAAGATATTGGGATACATTATTTCAGCTAGTGGTATCAAAGTAGATCCAACCAAGGTCAAAGCAATCATGGAAATGTCATCTCCCCAGAATATCAGTCAACTCAGATCCCTCTAAGGAAGACTATAGTCAATCAAAATATTTGTTCCTCAGCTAGCAGATAAATGCCAACCATTTACTCATCTATTACACAAAAAATGTTAATTTCAAGTGGGACCATCAATGTGAGGATGCATTCAACAAGATCAAGACCTATCTCATGCAACCACCTGTCCTAATATCACCAATTCAAGGAAAGTCATTGTTACTTGTAATGGTGGGAAAATGGTGAATCATAGATCAAAAGGAAAACTACCCTCTCCCACAAAGAGAGATGAGAGTCTCACTATGGAATTGGGAATGTTAAGTTGATCCCCTCTTACTTGTTTGATTTGGAAAGTAAATTGATTGAATTATGTAGTGCAAAGGTGACAAAAGAACTGATTATAACTTCAGATCAGAATATGGGATGAAGCTATGCACCTAGATCTGGCAATAATATGTCGAGATGAAGTTGCCCTGTGAATTTGAGGAAACATTGCATGGACTATGGTGGGAATGTACACAGTCCTCTGAAAAACATGCAAAATAAAAAGGTATTTTCTGCCTCTACAAATGAAGCCCAAATCTAAAAGTACAACTACGCACCTGCAACCTACACATAGAAAAGAGATGAAAATGGGTTGGGATTGGGGGTTCACCTTTAAGTCAAACCCCGGTTTTTGAATTAACCAAGTAATGAAAGACTGAATTGCAAATCACCTCAAGGGAGGTTGTAGTAGCAATGTTGATAGAAATTTTTGTGTGGAATTGAATGTTGAAATTAATATCCTCTTCAATGGTTGAATCGTTGACTTGAATGCAACACCTAGCCTTGAAGGGAGACTTGAGAATGCTCAATGCTGGAAAAGAATGCTTGAATGCTCTTGAATGCTTGTGCACACTTGGATCTCTCCAAATTTGACTTATCCAACATCAACTTATGCAAATGAGAGGATGAATTCCCCTTAAATACATGTTAGTTGATTTTAATTTCATCGCAGGATGACAGCGGGGGAGTTTACCACTCGGGGCACAACCAACAATATAACCCTCGGAAGGGTCCTGCCCCAAAATAGGGCAAGGACAAGTGTGTCATGCCCCTTTCCTACCCATTTCTCTAGGGTAGAGTATGGATGGGGTAATGCAGAGGTGAAGGAAGAAGTTGTTTCCGCAAGTTGAGCAATATCTGGTCTCAGATCAGGCTAGAGGATTTGAATTTGCATGCATGAGGATTCTAATGCAGTCAAAAATTGCTAGGGTCGCAATTTTATGGAACTACATTTAGCCCTGAATTTAGCGAGAGTATAAGTGTATGCCAATACTACTAGTAAAGTTCAAGGAAACAGGATTGAAAGACTTTTACCACGTCAAGGAGGCAGGATGCACCAAGCCCCCAGTGGACCTAGGGACTTACGACTTCAATTGACAAAGTAAAAGGGAAGATCGAGAAGGGGAGAACTATGACTGCAAGTAGAAAATTTCCCTTCACTATGAGTCATGAAAGAAAGGATACTGAAGATTACAAAGAAAAATAAAGTTTACTAAGTAATTCTAAGTATCACAAGAAGGAAAGTATGAGTGGAGTGTATGCCCCCATATTAAAGTGATCCCGTGCGCCTTACCGGGAGCGATTTCTTTAAGGTAGGGAAAACCCAAGAGAGAGAGAAGAAAAGGAGCATGTTATCACAAGGATTTAACCCCCAATCAAGGTATAAACCCAAGGATAATGAACACAAAACATGAGGTAGTGTCGCTTTCCTGGGGGTTAGTATGTTGTATGATAACTCATGTATATAATATATGTATATGCATATAATAATCTTCATTCCCAAAAGATGGACACTACCTTAGAAGAAAGGGAAGAGAGGATGTCTTTTGAGTCAATAGGAAAGAGACCAAGAAAATATCTCAAAGTTTTGCATTGTCCCCAAGTAGACATTAAGGGAACAATAGAAGAAGAAGGATACATACATAAGAATGGTCACAAAAGAGCAAGAAAGGAGAGAGAGAGAGAGAGAGAGAGAGAGAGAGAGAGAGAGAGAGAGAGAGAGAGAGAGAGAGAGAGAGAAGATCTACAGTGCTAGTATCGCTAATCTAGCATGGCATCTGCCTCTCGATCTTGTTGATCACTATTTCAGGAAGGCGAGCAACATGCCAGTGGAGCAATATCAAGAACATCAGATGGAGCTATCACAAGATCCAAACAAGGACTATTGTCATGTTGTAAGTCACTTTGTTTGATTTGAGGATCTAGGATTAGGGTTTGTGAAATCTCATATGATAAATGCTTGTCCACATCAACATACTCATACTCACTATCAAAAGCATTAGGAGTTGTATTGCCATTTTCAACCATTTCTTCATCAAAGTTTAAGGAAAGTGGAGTAAGAACATGAATAGAAGTAAAACCATCACATATTTTATGCAAATTATGATTTGGAGATGTAGGTTAAATATATTGCTTAGAAGAAAAGGGAGTCATGTCAACTATTGGAGTCTGAGGAGATTGAATATTTTGAGGGATAACTTCACGAACTCAAATGCGGCGTCTTCATCGGTGTTCTCTCACACAATGATTCTGTCGATTCTTAGTAATAGGCTGAGGAGGAGGATGAACACTTGAAAAAGTAGGAATGTTTCTCTCCTTGATAGTGGAAGGTTTAGGTTGAGGTTTTTTTGGTTGAACAATAGGAGAAGCAGGCCTCTTCTCCTGATAAGAGGAAGGAGGTGGAATTGCACCATAGAAATGAGGAATTTTAGGTTTAGGAAGGAGACCAGGTCCATCATGACGAGAAGGTATAGGTATAACCTTAGGAGGAATATTGTTTTTTTCTTTAAGAAAAGGTAATTTCACATCCATAGGGGTAGGTGAACAATCTTCCTTAGGAGGGAGATTAGTTCTATCTGAGAGGGGAAGAACCTCATCTTGAAGAATAATAGGAATGTCAAGTGTTGGGGATCTAGGTTGACTCAAGGATAAGATCGTATTGTTCTTCCATTTTTGATAAGATTAAGAAAGAGCATCACTCCTTGATGGAAGAGATTGAAATTGTTTAGGCCAAAAGAGATCAATAGGAACACCAAGGCTTGTTTTGGATGGATTAAATAAGCTATGGTTCACGGTTATGATTTTTCCATTATGAGGAAATTTCAGACACTTGTGGATTGGAGAATAAATAGCATTCAAGGAAGATAGCCAAGGATATCCCAACTTCACATGGAATTTCTCAGAAGAAAGTACGATAACAAAATCAACATCCATGGATTTAGCATGAACTCCAATAGGAAGGGTGATACAGCCAATGGTAGGACAAGAGAAGCCATCAAATAACTTCACAACCACATTATAATCATTGTTTATTGGTTGATGTAATTGTAAAGTGAAAAGATACTGTTCAGTTATGACATTAACCATGCAAGAGGGATCAATTAGGGCACCACGACAACGGATATCCTTAACCTTTGCAACTATGTATAAAGGGCCATTGGGTTCTCAAATGGTCTCACTAGGGTTAAATGTAATACAAAGATCCTTAGGCATATCCTATGTTTTTACCATATTAACCAAGTTTGGAGCCATAGAGGTGAATTCTTTAGAAGAGAGAGAATTAGGCACAATCTCAATAACGTTAGAGGTATGAGATGGCAAGGGATCACTGAAAATCTTAAGATTTTGATTAGGAAGAGCAATTGATTTATTCCCTTTATCATTCACACCTGCCACAGATATAGTATTATTATCAATCAAGTCTTGAATCTTATTATTCAATGCAAAACATTTTTCAGTATCATGACCAAGTTGACGATGAAATTGGAAAAAAGAATTGTTATCAAAATAAGGAGATGCAAGTTTGGAAGGATCAATTTGTTTTATAGGAGGAAGTTTGATAACATTTATGTGCAACAACTGAGACATAATACTATTTAAAGATTCATTCAAAGGAGTAAACTATCTTGCTCTTTGGAAAAAATTAGAAATAGAAGGCACACCTATTGTAGTATTCACATGGTTGTTGTTGATTGGATTATTGATCTTGATGAATATTTTTGTTGGTTTGAACTTCACAAATGGTTGTTCAATACTCTCCCCCTTATCACTTAGAGACATAGGAGTGGATTGCTCCATTTGACTCACAACGAGTTGATAATTGTGGAGTGTTGTGCACAACTGCAAAAAAGAAGTAAACTCAGACAAAAGAAGCTTTTCCTTGATATCTTTTTATAAATTAAAATGAAATTTTTTTAATCAATATTAGGTACATGAAAAGAAATTTGAGCACACAAATTCTTCTATACCAATGAAATCAGTCACTTTTTCTTTAACACCTTGTTTACAATGCATTAAATCAGTCAAAGTGATTTTAGGACCAATGTTGTTTGGAAATTGTTGGATGAAAGCATTTTCTAGTTGTTGAAAGGAATTGATAGAATAAGAAGGTAGAGAGAAATACCATTGTAAGGCCTTATCTCTTAGTGTTCTTGTAAATAGTTTTGCAAGCAATCTTTGATCATAAGAAAAATCAGTACACAAGGTTGGGAATATTTTGGCATGCGTAAGAGGATCACCTTTTCCATTATAGAGTTCCAATTGAGGGATCTCAACATGTTTAGGTGGCATTAACAATATCAAGAAAAAGTGGGCTCACAACATCAAAGGTGGGCACACTCAACTTGGATTGACTCATGGAAGCAGAAGAAATAGTTTGAGCAAGATTGTTGATTGTCATTTTGGTGGAAGAATTGATGTTAGACATAGGTAATTGAGAAAGTGGTGTGATGTTATTGAAAGAAGGAATGGACTCAAAATAAGGTGGTGGGACATTATGATAAGTAGGCATTGGTGATGATTGGGTAGGAAAAGGGACACTTAAACGAGGAATAAAGTTGTTGAAGGAATGGGCCCCTTGTGTCATACTGATTGGTTGAGGAATAGAAAGAATATTCATGGAAGACATAGGTAATGATGGAGGATTAAATGAATAAAAGGGATTGCCCCCATGACCTATGGTTGTAGGAATGAAATTTTGAGTTGAAGTAGCTATGATGTTGGAGGTGAACGTAGGAATACTAGTCATTGGATTAGTCAAAGGAATAGAAGAATTGATGTGTGTTTAAGGTTGTAACCTAGGGTTTTGACACAACTCTTGATAGAAATGACATTAGAATCAACAATATGTGAAATGCCACACAATATATCAATTTCATTCTTATCACTTTGAAGCATGTGCTTAAGATCGTCAATTAATGGAAGAGCTTTACTATTAGGGTACTCTTGGGATATCCATTGTTGAAAGCTATGAAATTGATTGTCCAATGTAGAAATTTGATCTAAAGAAGCCCTAGGTAAATATTCTTCTTCATCATCGGATCCATCAATGGAGTGAATAGGTACATGATTAGGATGGGAAGAATTAGCATGATCCTCATTAAAAAAGTCACCCAAATTAGGCTCCATCTCCTCAGTAATTAAACCTTGGGAAGCCTTAATTCTAATGCTTCGTCTAATGGGGATAGGATACATAGGACTAATAGTGGTAAACTCATGCACTAGAGGGAAAATTTGAAATTTGAATTGTGGAACAAAGCTTACAAAATTGAGTAATGAAAAATTAAAAAAAAGAATGATTACACAATTTGAACTTTGTTGGAGGAAGGGAATGACACAATTTCAAAAAATGAAAGGAAATTGGAATTTTAAAATAAGGGAAGACCACTTAATTTTAAAATCAAAATTTTTAAAATCAGGGCAGACTATAAGTAACCTCTTAATTTTAAAAATTCTCTTGAAAGTTGAAATGTTGAATTTCAAAGGTAGTTTTGATTCTAGAGGGATAAAAAACTGATAAAATCAGCCAATCTTTCAGATTTAGGCTATTAAATACAATCATAACAATCTCTCGAAATTTCAGAAAAAAAGTCGAGGACCATGGCGAGAATGCACATGGTCCGACCAACTTTTTTTGAAATTTCTAGGGATGGATATTACAATGATTTTAAAGAAAACCCCAAAAACGTTGGCCAATTTTACGATATCTAGATGGACGAAATGAAGACACAAATGTGAAAAAGAACCCTATTAGGGTTTTGAAGAAAAAGAGGAATTGGATTGTAATTTTGAAAAAGGTCAATCCTAATGGATAGAGACACCTTGGAAAATGTTTAGAAATCTGAATTGAAATGAAATTGATTTTAAATTCGCACAAAATCCAATTAATTTAAAAAATTAGGGTTTGATGACCTAACCACTTAATTTTAAAATTTGAATTTTGGGAAAAAAGGGGGGAAATTGAAAATTTGAATTGTAGGATTGAAGACAAATTTGAGAACAATAAAAATCTGAAAATTAAATGAAAATCCAATTTTTGCACATGTTCAAGATGATTTTTGAAGATTAGGGTTTTAAGAAGTAGCCTCTTAATTTTGTAAATTTTAGTTGCAAATTGAACAAGACAAGGAGGAAAATGAATTTGACAAACTAAACAATTTTCAAATCTAAGATAACCACAAATAATTTTTACAAATCACAAGTTCAAATTTAAATTGAAAAACTAGGGCTTTGATTGATTGAAACACTAAGTTTGCAGAAAGTTGAAACTTGTAGATGAAAAATATGCAATTTTGTTCAAAGGAAAGCATGCAAGATGTCGGGTTCACCAAAATGTAATGGTGGGAAAAAGGTGAATGATAGATCAAGAGGAAAACTACCCTTTCCCATGGTGAAAGAGAGATGAGAGTCTCACTATTGATTACCATTCAAGCACTTTTCACCATGTTACATTAGAAAGAGGAGAGGATAATTCACTAGATTCAATCTCTCCATGTGAAGATGGTAGATTGAATTTTGAATGAATTGTTAATGTTAAGTTGATCCCCTCTTTCATGTTTGACTTGGAAAGGAAATTGATTGAATTATGTAGTGCAAAAGTGACAAAGAATTGATTATACCTTGAGATCAGAATATGGGATGGATTGTGCACCTAGATTTGGTAGTAATATGTTGAGATGAAGTCGCCCTGCAAATTTGAGGAAAAGTTGCCCCGATCATGGTGGGAACGTATACGGTCCCCTGAAAAATCCACGAAATGAAAAGGGTTTTTCCGCCTCTGCAAATGAAGCCCAAATCCAAAAGTACATCTATAAAATTGCAACCTACACACAAAAAAGAGAGGAAAATGGGTTGGGATTGGTGGTTTGTGTTTAGGTCAAACCCCAGTTTTGGAATTAACCAAGTAATTAAATAATGTACTTGCAAGTATATGTAAATGAAAGATTGGATTGCAAATCACCTCAAGGAAGGTTGTCATAGCAATGTTGATAGAAATTATTATGTGGAATTGAACGTTGAAATCAATCTCCTCTTAAATGGTTTAATCCTTGACTTGAATGCAACACCTAGCCTTGAAGGGAGACTTGAGAATTCTCAATGCTGGAAAAGAATGCTTGAATGCTTGAATGCTTTTGAATGCTTGTGCACACTTGAATCTCTCCAACTTTGACTTATCCAACTTCAACTTATGAAAATTTAGATGAAAAATGCCCCTTAAATACATGTTAGTGGATTTGAATTTCATCACGGACCGACATCAGGGAAGTTTCCCACTCGAGGCACAACCACCAATGCAACCCTAGGAAGGGTCCTGCCACAAAATAGGGAAGGGAAAGGGGCACCATGCTCCTGTCCTGGGAGGAAAAGGGTATCATGCCTCTATCCAAGGTGGAACATTGGCATCATGCCCCTGTCTTACCCCTTTCTCCAGGGCAGAGTGTGAATGGGGTGATGTAGAGGCCAAGGAAGAAGTTGTTTCTGCAAGCTGAGCAATCTTCGTTCTATGATCAAGCTAGAGGATTTGAATTTGAATGCATGAGGACCCTAATGCAGTCAAAAATTGCTAGGGTCACAATTTTATGCCACTACATTACTATATGTCTCAACGACCCAAGTATCATTAGGAGTTTTGCTCGCCCAACAAGATAATGAAGGAAAATAACGACCCATCTACTACATTAGCAAAACATCAGTGGGATATGAGATCAACTATTCACCAACTAAAAAAGAATGCTTGGTGGTAGTGTATGCTTCTCAAAAATTAAGACATTATCTACTATCTCACTCCATCAAGTTGATTGCTAAAATTGATCCATTGAAGTATTTGCTCAGCAAGGCGACATTGACAGGAAGACTAGGAAAATGGATCATGATCCTAAGCAAATTTGATATTGAGTATGTGGATAGAAAATCTATCAAGGGGCAAGTCATTACCGACCAAATAGTAGAGGCACCGCTTCAAGGTGATCATCCTTTACACATAAAATTTATCGATGCTGATATCCTAATGGTCACCACAAAGACAATGCAATTCTACTTTGATGGTTCATATACACAACATGGATCAGGAAAAGGAATTCTATTCATCACACCACAAGGTCATACAATTCCAAAGGCGTACAAATTAAGCTTTACATGCACCAAAAACATAGAAAAATATGAAGCTTTGGTCACAGGTATTAAGATGGCTATTGAATGGAACATTATACAATTGCAGGTCTTTGGAGACTCTTAGCTCATCATCAATCAAATCAATGATGATTATCAAATAAAGGATGAAAAGCTAATGCCTTATAAGAAGATGGTTGATGATGTCAAGAAATACTTTGTTGAAATAAATTTTGAGCAAATTTTGATGAATGAAAACAAAGTAGCAGATGCCATGGTAACACTTTCTTCTCTACTTCAGACATAGGAAAATCAAGAGCGTTACAAATTCCTGGTGGAAGACTCATTTTACACTGCTCATATTGTCCTGATTCCCAAACTATATGTCACCTTGTTGGGAATTATTCCTCCCACTATAGCCAAAGTTATATACCTAAAAGACAATATCCTCCCTCCTGACTTGTCGAAGAACCAAAAGAGAAACTTTATCCGCTAATCTTCCCATTATACTCTTGTCGCGGATACCCTTTACAAATGAGGTCTGCACAATACTCTCTTAAGATGTCTCAAGAAAGAAGAATCTGAGAAGGCTTTAAATGAAGTCCATAATGACATTTGTGGCACTCATTCAAGTGGTCTTATCCTTTCAAAAAAACTCATACGCTTGGGTTATTATTGGCCAAATATGGAACAAGATTCTTTTCAAATAGCTAAAACATGCAAACAATGTCAGATCCAGTAAAATTTGATTTATGCACTAGCACAATAACTTCATACTTTTCCAACATCTTGGACATTTTGCCAATGGGGTCTTGATCTAGTAGGAAAGATACATTCTCTTTCATCCAATGGTAACAAATTCATTCTTGTAGCTACAAAATATTTTACAAAATGGATTAAGGTAGTACCTCTCATCAATATCATAGGAAAACAAATTGCTACATTTATCTTTAACTACATCATATGTTGCTATGGCATACCCATGACCATTATCACTGATAATGGGCGACCGTTCAAGAACTAGGATGTATAAGAGCTATATGAGAAATTCAAAATCCAACACATATTTTCTACACCCTACTATCCACAAGGGAATGGACAAGCAGAAGTATCAAACAAAACAATTCTGAAAATCCTTAAAAGGACAGTGAATGATGTTGGCATAGATTGGCACATTCAATTCAACCTTGATCTATGGGCCTACCATATGAGCATATATACACAAACAAGCACCACACCTTTCTCTCTTGTCTATGGATCAGACACAATACTGCCAATAGAAGTATAAATACCTTCTCTACGAGTATCCTTAAAAGGCCTTATCCCCTATGAAGAACAAAGAGTATCCAGACTACAAGAACTAGAATTGATCCATGAATGAAGACAAAATGCCTTTAATCATTTAAAGGTGTATCAGAAAAGAATGTGTTGCAGTCATAATCACAAACTGAAACCAAGAGCCTTTCGTGTTGGAAAACTGGGACTTAAGAAAAATCCACGCAACCAGGGAGCTCAAGAAAAGAAATGAAAGTTTGAACCAAATTGGTTAGGTCTGTTTGTGGTCACAATAGTATTTGGATCAGAGCATATCAACTATCAATGCCAGATAGGGATCAACTCGAGGAACTCATCAATAGCATGCATTTGAAGAAGATTTTTGTTTGAAAAAGCAGAAAAATCAAAAACAGTGAAAAAGCAGAAAAAAAAGAAAAAGTGAAAAAGTAGAAAAATAAAAAAAATAGTGGAAAAGAGTAAAAATACAAAAACAACAAAAACAACGAAAACAAAGAAAAAAATCAAATATGAGAAAAATTGCAATAAAAACAGATGGTGAAAACCTAGCAACAGGCACTATCTGTCAGCTCGTTCTTCCATCTATTAGTTCATGCATCCTTTCACTTGCATTCATTTCCTATCAACTTTGTTCATATCCATAATAAAGCCTTTGTACATATGTAGGTATCATAGATGATTTCTCACCATGGTTTGGATCATTGGGTATATAATAATAAAAATTGTTTCTAGGCTTGGGGCAAAAATTTTGATTATTTTGAGCTTAATCAAATAGGTAGAGAAATAGTTAGGCAAATCTTGTTAAGTGAAAACTAAGACACATCCAACGTTGAACACGAGATGAAATTATCAACCATAAAACTATCATATGTCAGTCTAAGCACGAAACACACATATCAATGGATGATATCTTTTGGATAATGATTTTAACACTTTGGTTCAACTTTTCCATATCTTGATTTTCACTATCATGATTTCTGAGTGACTCCAAGATGTATTTGACTAAAGGAACAAGGAAGGACCACAATATTTTTCTTGTCTATTGTTTGTAAATTAGTCATTAATATGTGCAAATTTGTCTCAGGACATGATCATCGGAGTATCATCGAAGAAATTTCCGATTTGTATATAGAAATGGTTAATATTGCCTATTTTATGCAAGCAACACTCAGGTCATCTTAATTCAATTATACCTCGATGCTTGTGCTAACTTGCAATATCAAAATCTAGGAAAGTTGTGCTCAGGTCATCATGGTTCATTTATACCATCGATGTTTGCACTCACTTCCCACATTTTCAAAAGCTCAATAATGAAAAAACACAATAACCCAGTGACTGGTCTGATCGCAGCTTTGCATTTCATTTGAATTTATCTTGCATTTCATTCTTGCATAGGATCCCAAAAGCTCATCTTATCCAAGGCCAAATCTCTCGCACGAATTATCAATGTATCATCATACATTTATACACAATTGGAACAATGACTCATCTCTCTCCAGATATTGTCGACCCAAAGAAAATCTTATACCATTCCCCTGAATATGCCAACATCAGCACATCTGAATCTTCCCGCAACATGATATCAACAAAATGTCAGATATTTATCTAATCAATCTTATAAATTCTATCAATCCATCACATCTAATCCACTCTATCATGTCTTATACAGGATGTATCTTTCCTGGAACTAGCTATTTTGATCAAGTCTTATATAGGATATATCGCTCCTAGAACCAAACGCTTTCATCATCTTTGTCTTATATAGGAGGTGTCATTCCTGAAACTAGACTAGATCTCAATCTCATCAATCTAATAAATCTTATCAATTCAAAAAGCTCTATCAATCATCACATCAAGAACCACATCATAACTTGATCGAAGAACTCACACTTTCATCAATCAACATTGCAGTAATCAAATTATTTCTAATCGGGAAATCAGTTTTCCAATGTTCCAAATACTCCAATGGTCAATTATCTTAATTGATCTCACGAGGGGGAATCATCATATTGCAATTTATCAATCAATGTCTGGGGCATCCTATCGAACCAATATTAGAACCAATATCACATCAACATCATCAAATGAGATTACTCTTTGAATCAACGCGTCATCACACCTAGCTTCAAAGAGGGGCAAAATGTATACACCTAAAAATGGTCAAAAGATAATTAATTAAATAAGAAATTATTTAATTAATCACCCTTCCCAATTTAATTGAATTCACTACAAATTTGATTAAATTCCCTCATTCATCTGCTTATTATTAAATCTAAGGATTTATTTAATAGGTTCATTTCAATAGTCCCCTTTGATTAATTAATCTAAATTAATTAATCCTCCCCCCATTCAATTCATTTCTTCTAATCCCCTAATTAATTAAAATAAATCAATTTATAAGTTATTGAAAGTTAATTAGCCTTTTCCTATTATTTGAATTTTTAAATTCAAACTACCCACATGCCTCCTAACTTCTAACCACCTAACCTAACCCATTCTACCTAATCTTGGGTTTCGCTAACCCTATCCTATCTTGCACATACTAACCTCTTTCATGCTAACCTCTTATGGGTTGGATATTCTCCCCTTGAGACACATGGCATTTATGCCACATGTCTCCTCCCTTGGACACTTGCCCTCTTATGAGAAAGGCTCATTGATACTAGTCACAATAGAGATGACAAGTGTCCCTCCCTTCAACCTCTTCTCCAACCTCCTCCAATTTGACCCTTGATATCTTCAGATTCAATCTTGACCAATGATTCCCACCACCTCACCCTTGGCCTTGTAAATCCTATAAATGTCCCCCATTTTGGAGCACAAAGGATCACATCTCATATCATTTTAGGCATTGTTATTATAGGGACATCCCATCTCATATCATTTTAGGAAATTTTATTATAGGCACATCCCATCTCATATCATTTTAGAGCATTGTTATTATAGGCATATCATTTATAGCATTCTAGTTTAGCATTGTTATCATGTATCACATCTTAGATCTACCTTAATTTGATCATATTTTAGCATAATTTTTCAATCATATAGACTAATCCATCATCATCTATCTTAATCATGCATATCATTAGCTTAATTACCTTCTTAGATCAATCTAGCTTAATCACACATTTATCTAGCTTGCACATCATATCATTTTAAATCCTTCGTCTTGGTGTAGTCAAGTCACTATGATTGCTCATCTAGATCTGAGAGCAAATTCACATTCGCATCTTTTAGGAGGTGATAGGTCACTTTGTCATGGTTTATCTTTTATTTGATTTTAATTTTGTAACCATGCTTGTAATGATCTATTAAGTGTTTGTGTTGCAACTACAAATATCGTACTTCACACTCATGACAAGAAGGATGAAATCATAAGACATATTTTTGTACCTAGAACCCCACAACAAAATGGAATAGTGGAAAGGAAGAATAGAACTATCCTAGGTGTTGCAAGAACAATGATGATGAAAGCCAAATTGCCCAATATCTATTGAAGAGAAGCTATTAATACCGCAGTATACACTTTCAACAGAGTACACACAAAAGGTGATACCGGTAAGACTCATTATGAATTATGGTTTGGTCATACTCCTACTGTCAGATATTTCAGAATTTTTAGAAGTAAATTTTTTATTAGAAGAGATGATGCACTACGGAAATTTTATCCTAAAAGTGATGAAGGAATATTTTTGGGTTATTCTACTAAGAGCAAAGCATGCAGATGTTATAAAAAAAGATTGAATAGGATTATGGAAATCATAAATGTCAAGGTGGATGAGAAAGGTAATAATCATATTAGATCATATAATTATGGATTGGAAGATGAATTTGTCAAATTAGAACTGATAGTGCAAGAATCAATTCAATGCATAGATCCAATTGCTCTGGTAACATCAAAAAATTCCACAGTGACTGATGAAGGCTAGAAAAAATTAGATAGTCAAGAAAATCCAAAAACTCCCAAGTATGTGAAGTTGAATCATTCTAAAGATCAAATCATTGGTGATAAAAGGAAAGGTGTGATGACAAGAAAAAGGCTATCCGATGAAGAGGTATGTTGAATATCTAAAATTGAACCATAATCTTTTATTGAAGCAAGTAAAGATGAAAATTGGATGAAAGCAATGGAAGAGGAACTAGATCAGATATAAAAGAATAAGACTTGGGAATTGGTCCCTAGGCCTAAAGATAAGAATGTTATTGGAACTAAATTGGTTTTCTGGAATAAATTAAATGAGGAAGGTCAAGTTGTGAGAAATAAAGCTAGATTAGTTTGCAAAGGTTACTCGTAGAAGAAGGAGTTGATTATGGTGATAATTATGCTTCGTGTGCAAGAATTGAAGTGGTAAGACTATTTATTGCCTATGTTGCACACAATAACTAGAAGGTATATCAGATGGATGTCAAATGTTCATTTCTGAATGTAGATCTTGAAGAAGAAGTATATATTGAGCAGCTTGATGGATTTTCTTTATCAGAAGACAAAGACATGGTTTGCATATTGAAGAAAGATTTATATGGATTGAAACAAGCCCCTATAGAATGATATGCTAGATTGGATAAATATATTTCTAAGCTCGCTTTCAGCAAAGGTACAATAGATTATGGGTTATGGTATCCAAAGGATAATAATTTCATACTATGTGCCTATACAAACTCTAATTGGGTAGGAGATATGGATGATTGGAAGAGAACTACAGATGGTATATTCTTTCTTGGGAAGAAATTGGTTTCATGGCTTATCAAGAAACAATTATGCACTTCATAAATCTATTGTTGAAGCTGAATATGTAGGTGTTGAAACTAACTCTACTCAGATTTTATGGATGAAATAAATGTTGAAGGATATAAGGGTAAGTTGTGATGATCCTATTGTTATTCACTATGATAATACTGCTTCTATTGATATGTCAACGAATTTGGTATTTCATTCCAAATCAAAAAACATTCTTATAAGGTATAATTTTTTGATGGAAAAGATTGAAGCAAAGGAAGTCAGATTAGTTTATGTGCCTACTAAGGAATAGATTGCAGATATTCTAGCAAATCCATTGCCTAAAGAAACTTTGAATATCTTAGAGATCATTTGGGGGTCACCACCCCTCTAGATGAGACTTAGAGATGTAGGAATGCATCAATCTGGTGAGCCTATCAGACATATTTTTTGATCTGGTTGATGAGATGATGCTACTGCTTACGGGGAGTAGTCATCTATTTGGTTTAGTTTCTTCTTGGTTTGGTATCCATCCTTTTTCATTGATGTCAAAGGGGAAGATGGTGTTCTTAGGGGGATTTATATTTCAGATCAGTCTTTGGGAGATTGTTGGCATTCCTTGGCACTTGGATATTTTTCACATTTAGTGTTGCCATCAATTCCAAAAGGGGATATTGTTGGAAATATGATGGATTTGGTTAAGTTTTGTCATTGATGTCAATATTGTATCTTGGTTGGATATGGTTTTGCTATCCAGGTTAGACCTATCTGGGTTAGACTTGGTGTTTGTCTTCGTTTTGGCTATGATTCTAATCCGGTATGATTATATCCTTGGATTCGGTTTTGGATGGTTATTCAGGTTCGCTACATGCTTGTCATATTTAGTTGGTTCATGATTTGGTGCTCTTGAAGCTATCACTTATGTTCCCGGTTAATATTTCTTGGTACCGATTAACTCTACTGATTAGTGATATTTGATGATATGGTTTAGTGATTTTGGTTTAGCTTATGGGAATGATTTCTAACGTGTTAAAGTTGATTCTTGATCATGTTCTAATTGTTTGGTAAATTTGAATTGGCTAGCGTGTTGATACATGATGGTCCTATTTGCATCCGATTAGATATTTTGTGTTATTATACTAAGGGTTTCTTGTGGTTAGTGAAACGTGTTGGTGATTGGTCTTACCATGATTTCTGGTGGATGTAATTGTTTGGGAATTTGAACTAGGTCCATGCTATGTAATGTAAATCTTAATATTGGTTTGGTGATATCGTGTAATGTAATTTTTGTAATTATGGGTTTAGGGTTTTTTTTGACCTTATCAATAAGGTTGATGATCTATATTTATAGGTGACTTATTCATGTAATTTGGGTATGGATGGTATCAATGGTTATGTCTACATTATCAGAGAAAGATTTATGTGCAAACATTGAAATATCATTCAGCGGAAGGTTGTGAATGATTTGGTGTTGCAAGGTAGAAATCTGTGCTTAACTAGAACTGTATCAAGCATTAGGAGATGTTACTTCCACATTTCATTCTTTTCGGATTGTATTCCGATGTGTTTTTAAGTCAGTGAGACTTCCCTTTTTGTGATGAGTAGTGCGCTCTAGGTGGTTGGCTTGATTGCAAGTGCAATCCCCATTATAATTATTTCACATACTGCTGCAGAAATATTATCTGATTGTGAGTAGGGTTACCCACCGTGGTTTTTCCCTTTACCGGGTTTTCCATATCAAAACATTGGTGTTGTGTGTACTATGCTTTCATGATTTACCTTTTATTGTGTTGGTTTCTTTGTGCTCCAATATAAAGTTTATAATATGCACTAACTATGGTTATTTGTAGAAAATTGATTCACCCTCCGTTCCCTCTCTATTTTCTCCTGGTATTAGAACTGTCTAACAAAATATTGGGGTGATATGGCCTATTTGTTGTCACATAATTTTTTTATTATTTTAAAATTTTAGAGTTGATCACTCATTGTCCATTACATTTCTCCATATAGGGAACCTCAATATGTTCTGGAAGAGGAGTATAAACGATGTCTGTGGAAAGTGAGCTAGCAACTAAATATGTAGGAATTTAGTGGATTTAGATTTGGTTATTGTAGCCAATTATTTGTTTTCTAAAATTAATTTTTTATAAATAAAGTAATTAATTGTGACTTCAGTGGTTGAATTGGATTGAGAAATTTTGGACTATGATGGACAATTTGAAGGTTTAGTATGATATGTAGGTGGAACATTGTGGTAGGTAGGTGGAGGAGATGGTTGATAAAAAAATGGAAGATTGGTTAAAGATCAAATATAAACATATTGATTGAAAGGATTCCCCCCACTACTAACATGTGTAGCATTAGCATTTTATGCAATGGTAGCCATGATGGAAGATGGTTATGTAGACACGTTAGTTAGATGTGTAGTAATAGGCATGGAAATATCAACTTGGTTTGTAGGAGTGGAATTTCCAAGCACTTTGACACAATGAGATAATTTCATAGTATTTTTGTCCACTATGTGAGCTATACTTCCTAAAACATACATACAATTTTCATCACTTTGAATCAACCTCCTTAAACCTTCAATTGAGAGAATTGCCTCTCCACCCAAATGCTCTTGACTCAAAAATTGCTAAAGACATTCAAATTGCTTGCCAGTCTTCCCTAATTGTTCATTAAACACTTGAGTTAATGAGTTATCATCATGATGAGAATCATGAAGGGAAGGATTCTCAATAATGGTAAGTATGGTACATGTTGGATTAAGAGAAAAAGATTCAATCAATATCTTAGGGATTAAGTTAGCCAACTTAGGCTCAATACCCTTAGTATTTGAAACTTGGGAATCCATAAGTCTATAATTTCTTCTCATCGAGATATAAGATTTGAAGCGAGAATGAATGAACCTCATGTGCAAGAAAGACAAATATGATGGAATGGTTTTATGCTCCTGATTCCTTTTATACATTATAATTCAAGTAGTTCTAGTGATGAAACAAGTGATTAACAATGCAATATAGAAATAAAATGATCAATTAAAGAAAAATGAGCTATAGAAATGATAGACTTTTACAACTTATGTCTCTAAATGAAAAAAAAGATATGTAGTTAAACTCAAATCTGAATATCCAAATCACAAATCATGCAATTTATATTAGGTTCACCAATATATATATATTGGTTATAATGGAATTCACTACTGCAAACATGCAAACTAGGAATCAAATCCATTCACATCAACATACATTGGAGAATAATCAAGTGGTCCAACTTCAAACCCTTGGGAGAGAAAAGCACAATGAATTGAGTTATTCTCCTTTCATGAATTTTTATATGATTCCAAATAAAAAAATAAGAAAATGCATGAACTAGGTGTAAACATGCAAATTTGACAATAATCAGCATGAGCAGTAAGCTATAAAACAAATATGAAAATTCTAATATTTAGAATTGGAAATTAGAAAGGACCTTGTGTCTATAATTTGAGCCCAAAAGTGTTCAACACTATAGCTATGTGTCATTGTCCTTAATGTGTGATGAAAAATTTGTGAATAGAGTCTAGATTAGGATGCCCTACAAATTATCTCCCTAAAATTTCATCAAAAAGTGTCAACCACTATATCTAAGTTACAACATCTAATGTTTTTTTTCATATTTTACTTGGTTGAATTTGTTCATCTTAGTCTGCACTTCATAAATATGTAGTCCAAATTCACCATATCTAAATCCTACACGTGGAAAAAAGAAAAAAATGGTATTGGGCTATATAGGGGTTTGCATAGGTCATTCCTTGGGTAGGAATTAACCTTCTCTATAGAAATGAGTTAATTTTCTCCATTTTTCACACAACTATAACATTAACCATCTAAAATCATGTTCTTCAATATAACACAATATTTTCAAAACCTATATCTTTCTTCTAGATCTAATCTTAAACTTTTAAAATTATCTCATCTAATAGTCTTTCTAACATAACTTATAATTATATATTAAATATTACTAATGTTGAGTGAGACATATCATTTCTACTTAAGTCAAGTGATAATAATTTTTCAAGCTCATATCATATACCCTAAAAACAAGAATCGACCCAAAACTATAGAAATAGATAAAAGAAAAACTAATCGAAACAAGAATTACTAAAATAATATTTAACTTTGATCTTATTGAATAACGAAGGCTCATTTTTTTAAATATATAATTTATACTATTATTTCTCATATAATAATACAAAAATATTTGAGTAGAAAATATTTATATTAATATCAATCTTGTTTGCCTAGCATTTTGTGATCCAGGCATGAAGATCAACTAATATTGGATAGAAATTATGAGATCAATATATTGATATTAATCTCAATCTTGTTTTCCTATATCTTTGTGATCGAAGCATGAAGAACAACTAATCTTGGATAAAAAGAATGAAATCAATAAATTAATCCTATTTTTCATGATTTTATCCTCCTCAT
>NC_081412.1:623861761-624107199 GCF_030272615.1 Cryptomeria japonica
TAAAAATATTTAAGGCATCAAAATATAATTAAACCATCCGATTGATCTCAAAATAATAGTGTAATTCAAATACACCATAACCTAGAACTTTATGTAAAATGAACCTCTTTCTATACGAAACATTATTTCATGTTTCAACCCTGGATTTATTTTTATAATTCATTTTTTTGTATTTTTTATTAGAGTAAAGGTTTTACAGGGAACTGAAACCTAGACAATAAAAAACTAGTCACAACAACCAAATGCCAAGCCATAGTAGGCCAGTAGCAACACAACAAAAGAAAATAGGGTCAAACGACCTAGAAACTACATAATATTGTTCAACATTTGAACAAACTTAACACTTTTATTAATAACATTCTTATTAATCTCAACTAAATCCTCCATAAAGATGACATTCACCAACTTACCTTTTTCCCTACTATGAGTATGAGCTAATAGTCCCAAAGTGGCTTGAGTATCACTCTCCAAATTAGGCTCTTTTTCCTTCTTTCCTTTGCCACAAACCAAAATGGAAGGGGAGGCATGAGTAGCCATTTGGGAAACATTGAGGTTTTTATCTTTTTCATCAAGTCTTTGCAAACCCTTTGTGCTATTTTTCATGGATTTCTTGTTGTCTACAATAACCACTCTTAATTTTTCATTCATCTTTTCCATTGCCATCTCTAGGTTCATGATTTTCTCATCATGGTCAAATTTTCATGGCATTCACATCCATAACCAACTTCTTACTGAGGTCTGGTAGGTTTTTCATATTATCCAAGGAGGGCATATTTATTTTGTTCTATCCAAGATTCAAGCTATCGATTCTACCTTCCAACCCCAAAATCTCTGTCATGACCCATTTGAAGAAATTTTTTTCTCCATCCACCACTTCCTTCACCACTTTATCCCTACCCCCTACATTCACCACCTAGGATTAGGCAATATCCTTACCAACTAAGGTTGCCATTTTCAACTTCAATTGGGATTTCAATTCAGATGTCCATATCTTGTTGTTCATCATCAAACCTTGGTGGGCCATAATTAACTTCGTTTTCCTATGTCTCTTCTTTTTGGTAGTCATGTTGCCTTGAGTGGATGCCAGAAGAGGGGATGTAGATTTTCTTTTCCTACCTAGCATAGAGCCCTTCTCAATTTTATTGATTTGACCTAAGGGCATCGGGGAAACATGTTCCTTGCCTTTCTTAGTAGAGGCAAGGATTAAGGAGTCAGGAATGAACTCCTCAAATGGGATAAAATTAGAGTCCCCCTTGTTTGGGTTTTCCTTGTCAGTTTCATACCCCTTACCCCTAGCAGAGCCCTTGTTAGTTTTTCTACGAGTACCTAAGTGGAAATCTCCTTCATTAGAGGACACTGACTTCATGGAATGATCAATATAATTCCAATTGATATTTTGGGCATAATATGCGCTATTATTTTTAGAGGTCAAGAGGTACAATCTAATCTCAATAGATTTATCATGTTTCATAATCAAAAGGATTAACCCCTCATTAATAATAGGGAAGCTTCGCTTTTTCAAATGGTAATTAATATCATTGTTGAAAGATGAAAGCAAGTAAAATAGAATAGAAATAAAAGTGTCATGCCTGAAATGATTTAAAATAGTAGAGTCATCTAGTAAAAATACTCTTATAGAGACCATATAAGGTTATTACCTCATCATCACTTCAGTGACATCTGCACATAAAGACTTGAGGTCCTCACAAATGTATCATCCATCCTTTGTGTGACAAACTTTAGTGGTTTCGTTTATCTGGAAGAAAACCTAAAGGGCTTCTTTCATGTCTTTCTTATCCTTGTAGAATTTTCTCCCATCCATGAGCATCCTAGTGAGCTCCATGATAAGGATTTCATCAACCATAAATTCTCCTCCAAACACTTGGAAAGTGTCATTCTTCAAGTTCTTGATGAAAATCCGAGTAGCCCTAAGGTCATGGTCATGAAGTTTTTCAATGTAGGGAGTAACCCCACCACCCAAGACATCATTCCATGCTTTGAAGTATTATTCCTCTATTTCTCATATGGAGTGGGTTCTAGTCTATTTTCATCCCACCCATATTGGGCCTACAAGACAATTTGTGGGTACCCTGCAAAAGGCCACTAGACTCCAGAATATAGTAGAATGAAGACAAATATTCTAGACTTGGAAAGAAAATAAAACTCTCGAAAAGTACTACATAATTAACGCCTAGACAACCCCTAATTTAACACATTCTTCTATCATCATATATGAGATTAATAATCTCTATGGGTATAAGGTCACAAATCACCAACCACTTAATCCTAGTCTTATTGACTTCAAGATTGGCCAGACCATCGATCACTTTATTTCATTCCTGAAAGACATGGAAAAGTTTAAAATTATCAAGGGACCTTAGCATCATTAAAGTATCTTCAATTTATGTCTTTATAGTCTAGCTATGGATTTGTGACCCAACAAGGAACTTAACAACATTTGGTGAGTATAAAGATGTCGGTAAAAGACACAGAAAGAATATGATGAATAAGGGGAGGAATAAGTTGTTCAATGGGCAACTATTATCGAGTTAGACAATGATGAGATCATGATGTTTAGATTGTTTTGATATCATACATATGTTCTTGATTGTAAGGTTAATACTATATTATGTTACCGAGCAAAGAACCTAGTCGATAAACCCTAAGGTTATCACTATTGGTTAATGAAGGCAGTATGTCTACTGAGTGAAGTTTAGTATTTACCGAGTTGCAACTGAGTAATAATAGAATGCATTGAATGAATAAAAACATTATTTAATGAAGGAAACCGATGAGCTGGCTATGATTAACTGATTGGTATACCGTGAATGAAGTTTGTTAAAGAATCTATGGAAAAGGAAAATCGGTAGGAAGATCTACAACTTAGATTGAACTGCAATAACCTGGCACAAGTTCCAAGAAATGTATGCAAGTTCCAAGGCAAGGTAAAACATTTTCAGATCGAAGGATACATTGAACCTGGTCAAAGTTTGAAGATCTTATGGCTATGATTGATCATAGGAAATGTGGTCAAGGAGATTAAGCGGTTGGCAAATTGTTTATAAATAAGGAACTGTTGATAAACAATGTATGCGGGCAAGTGTATGCATAGGGATGCTACATAGTGATTATCGAGCACAGAACCTTGAAGACCTATTTGAATAATAGAGTGTAGAGCCTAACAGATGGACAAGATAAGTCCTATATTGTATTGAGAAAATAAGAATCTGCTTTAGCATTTTAGATATGAAGTTGCAGATAGATTTTTATTATTGTTATTTTGTAAAGTGATAGAAAATATCTTAACTGAGTGGACTTAATAGTCTTATTTTTAAAACCCTCTAGCAAGGTGACACTCTGATTGAGTGTTTGAAATCCTTTAACAAGGTCACTTCTAACAAGGTGAAGATCCTAACAGATCTGAGGGAAATCCCTTAACCGGGTCACATCTAGCAATGTGTTTGTAATCTTTAACAGGATTTGCTTTTAACCGAGCATACTCTAGAAGAGTATATTTCTTAGTGGGTCTAAAATCCCACAGTGGTTTTTCCCTATTTGGGTTTCCACGTTAAATCTGGTGTTATGAGTGTTGTGTTGTTTATATACTTTTGAGTTTGCATGTTTAACAGTTCTGGTTATAATGTTGAAGTATATGTTACTAAGGTTGAATCTGATGTTTTTATGGAAGATTAAGTTTGTATGATTCACCCCCCCCCCCCCCCCCCTCATCTTATTAGCTTGGCATCTGTACTTAACATTAAGCATCAAAAGTATCAATTGGTATCAGAGCCTTGGACTCCGGAAGAAAAAGTTTAAAGGTACTTGAGGAAAAGATCCAAAGATGTATAAGAGGGATGCACCAAAGCTGAACAAGTCAAGTTTCTCTACATGGCAGAAAAGGATGAAGCTGTACCTATCAGGAGTTGGAGAATATGTTGTATATTATCTGGAGAATGATTTCATCACACTGAGCACCTATCCATTGACAATGGAAGAGATAAAGGCAAAGCAAGAAAATATTCAAGCAATGATTGAAATAACATTTGCATTGACCGATTTAGAGTTTAATGATCTAGAAGGCTGCAATGATGCAAAGGCAATGTGGGACAAGCTCATATCTGTGTATGGTGGAGATGAACATGTTCAAAGAGAAAAAGTGAATAGTCTAAGAGGACAACTTGAATATATGAGGATGAATGAAGGTGAGAACATAACCATGTATAGTACAAGACTAAAGGAGATTGTCAATCAAATCAAAGGAGCAGGTGGAACTATTGAAGGAAAGGATATAACAAGTAGGTTGTTAAGAACACTTCTACTGGCTTATGTAATCCGAGTCTCTGCAATTAATGAATTGAGGTCTGTACCCAATATGCTAGTTTCTTTAGATGCTACTATTGGTAAGCTATATGCATTTGAGTTAAGTAACTTTGATAACAGTGGGTCATCGGTAAATAAAGTTGAATCTACATTTAGTTCTATTCATATTAGTGAATCTGATGATTACAATGATAGAATGAGTAAGTACACTAAAGGGGATCATAGTGGAGCAAGTGAAAGATTTTGCAAGAACATGGAGGAAGTACACAAACTATATGAGGAAATCAGAAAGCAAGAAGAGTTTGAAGCACTTTTAGCCAGAAGGCTACCGAGAGGCAAAGATAAGTATAAAGGAAAACTACCTTTGAAATGTTTCAATTGTGATAAGATAGGACATATGGCTTCTAATTGTCCTGAAAAAGATTCTACTGAAAAGAGAGATTAACAAGATGATAGACAGAAAGATAATCGTTATAGAGGACACTGAGACTTCAAAAGAAGAGATAGAAAGTCATGCTTAATAGCCGATGAGGAATCCAATGATGATAAATCAGATGAAACTGATACAGAGGAAGTCATTTATGTGGCTATCAAAGATGGATTAGATGAAGAAAGGTATGAAGAAAAAGCCCTAATATCTCACATAAATACTAATGATTCTTGGATCATAGATAGTGGATGCTCACATCACATGACAGGTGATAAACACAAGTTTGTTATGCTAGAAGACTATGATGGAGGCTATGTAAGATTTGGTAATGATGCACCATGTCTGGTAAAAAGTAAAGGATCCATAACACTTCTTGACAATGCAAAGTGCAATGATGTTTATTGGGTTGAAGGTTTGAAATATAATTTGTTTAGTGTAGCATAGCTAAACAATACATGATACCAAATAGAATTTCAAAAAGCAATTGTCAAAGTTCATGACAAGAATGGAAAGTTAGCTGCTACCGAGACACAAATAAAAGGTAACACATTTCACCTTGACTCACAGAATAAATGTTTGTATGCAAAGACATATGATACTTGGTTATGGCATAAAAGGTTTTGTCATGTAAATTTGTATAATCTAATCAAAATAAGCAAGAAGCACCGAGTAAGAGGTCTACCAAGTCTTGAAAAACCTAAGAATGTTATGTGTTGAGGATGCTAGATGGGTAAAATGACAAGCTCAAGCTTTACAAGTAAGTCTTACACTTCTAAGGGAATTTTAGATCTTGTGCACACTGATCTTTGTGGTCCTGTGAAAGTTCAAAGTTGTTATGGCGATAAATATATCATATTATTTGTGGATGATTACTCAAGGATGATGTCAGTTATGTTTTTAAAAGAAAAAATAGAAGCTTCTCAAATGTTTTTAATGGTACAAGGAAAGAGTTGAAAATGAAATAGGAAGACAACTGAAATGTCTTAGATCAGATAGAGGAGGAGAGTTCACATCTGATGAGTTCAACTTATTCTACAATGATTATGGTATAAAAAGGCAAGTCTCTGCACTAAGAACTCGACAACAAAATGGAATTGCGGAGAGAAGAAACAAATCTATTGTGGATTGTACTAGAACCCTGATGATTGAAAAGAAAGTGCCATAAACATTTTGGAGAGAAGCAATAAGCATAGCAATTTACACCCTGAACCGAGTACAACTGAAGAAAGGAACTTTGAAGACATCATATGAAATCTGGAATGATAAGAAACCTAATGTAAATTATTTTAAAATCTTTGGAAGTAGATGCTATGTACACAAAGATGATAGAAATGGCAAGTTTGATCAGAAAAGTGAAGAAGGAACATTTCTTGGTTATTCTTCTAGAAGTAAAGCATTTAAATGTCTAATCAAATCATCTAACAAAAATGTAGAAAGTGCAAATGTAAAAATTGATCAATTTGCAGAAACAAATGATGAAGGAAATTCCAAAGAACGAGAAGATTATGATGAATTTGTCTATGTTCAACTGATAAGTCCTACCAAGAAAACTGCAGAAGGAAATGAAGAAAATATTTAGTTACCAAGTGATGAAGAAGATCATACAGAGCCTACCGAGCCTGTATTAGCCAAGTATGTCAAAAGACATCATGCATCAAGTCATATTATAGGAGATAAGTATGATCCAGTAATGACAAGGAACAAATTGAGACAGAACACATGTCTGATATCTGAATTTGAATCGAGAATACTGAAAGAGGCATTTAACAGTGAAGATTGGATAAATGCTATGATAGAAGAGATTGATCAAATCAAGAAGAATGACACATGGACATTGGTCTAAAGACCGAAGGACAAAAATGTAATCAGTACAAAGTGGATTTTTAGAAACAAGCTGAATGAAAAAGGTGAGGTCATTCAAAATAAAGCAAGACTAGTTTGCAAAGGTTATGCTCAAGAAGAAGGAATTGATTATGGTGAAACTTTTGCACCTGTAGCTAGACTTGAAGGAGTAAGAACATTGTTGGCATATGCTACTTTCAAAAATTTCAAGGTATACCAAATGGATGTCAAATCTGCATTTCTGAATGGTATATTAGAAGAAGAAGTTTTTATTGAACAACCGGAAGGATTTGTTGAAGACAAGAATAAAGATCAGGTGTGTAAATTGAACAAAGCCTTATATGGTCTGAAACAAGCACCTAGCGCATGGTGTGAAAGATTGCACTCTTATTTGATCAAGATTGGTTTTATAAGGACAAGTGAAAACAATGATATGTACATGAAGAATGATGAAAATGGAATACTCATATCAGCCATATTTGTTGATGATATTATATTTTGTGGAAATGACTCTTTATGCAAGAACTTTGGAAATGAAATGAGAAAAGAATTTGAGATGTCATTAATTGGTGAGATAAAGTATTTTATAGGTTTATAGATACTGCAAATGAAAAATGAGATTTTCATTACTCAATCCAAGTACATAAAGGAAATCTTGGAAAAGTTTGGAATGGATGATTCAAAACCAGTAAGTACTCCTATGACTACCAACTATAAATTATCAAAGAATGATGAATCTACATCTGTTGATGAGACACTTTACCGATCCATGATTGGAAAGTTTCAATATGTTGTTCACACCAGGCCAGACATAGCACATGCAATAGGTATAGTTGCAAGATTTTCTGCAGATCCTAAGGAAACACACATGACAACAATCAAGAGAATTTTTAGATACTTGAAAGGTACTAAGGATTATGGCTTAGTATATAAGAAAGGAAATGACTTTGATTTAAAAGTTTATACTGATGCTGATTGGGCAGGCAACATTGATGACAGGAAAAGCACAAGTGGAGGAGCTTTCTTTTTAGGAGAAAGACTAGTGAGTTGGCTTAGCAAGAAACAAGGATGTGTTTCACAGTCAACAACAAAAGCTGAATACGTTGTTGCAGCATTGAATTGTACCAACATAGCATGGATCAAACAACTATTGGAAGATATAAATGAGAAAGTTACCAAGACAGTTACTATATTCTATGACAATACTAGTGCCATTAACATTTCAAAGAATCCTATTATGCACTCTTAGACAAAGCACATCTCTATCAAATACCATTATCTTAAGGAAGAAGCTCAAGAGAAGAAAGTGGTGTTGGAGTATGTTAGCACAAAGGAACAAATAGCAGATATCTTCACCAAGCCACTGCCAAGGGACACTTTTGAGTATCTCAGAAGTAAGTTAGGGGTCCTACCCCTATCTTCTACTCACTGACCAAGTTCGGTGAAAGCATCAATTCGATGACTCTACATAATATCTTTTAGGAGTTGATGCTAATTTACACACTTTAGGATGTTTTCTAAAGGTGTGCAGGAAATAATATAGGGAACAGGAATTGAAGACATAAATGCTCTGACCGAGACTAAGTTGACACATAACAACAAGAAATCACTTCATACAGGAAGGAATTATATTTTAGTTCTTTACTTTTTGGCATTGTTGTCAAAGGGGGAGAAGACTAGAGAAAAGGAGTGGATACTAATGTATTGGGGAGAATTCTAATGACTGGGGGAGAGCATTTCAGCATTTCAGAATCTCACAACAATCTAAATCAATTGGTTTTGCCATCAATGCCAAAGGGGGAGATTGTTGGCATTTCAATAAGGATATTGAGAAGGTTGTTGATGATTATGGATATAACTGATTAAGGATGTTTACTGTCTTAATATTATTATTTTGTCGTTGATGTCAAGAAATTGATTTTCTAATTCAGTATCATGTTGCCATATCTTGAGAAGTATGATTTGATGAGTATAAAGATGTCGGTAAAAGACATAGAAAGAATATGATGAATAAGGGGAGGAATAAGTTATTCAATGGGCAAGTATTACCGAGTTAAACAATAACAAGATCATGATGTTTAGATTGTTTTTATATCATACATATGTTATTGATTGTAAGGTTAATACTATACTATGTTACCGAGCAAAGAACCTAGTCGGTAAAACCTAAGTTTATCGCTATCGGTTAATGAAGGCGGTATGTCTACCGAGTGAAGTTTAGTATTTACCGAGTGGCAACCGAGTAATAACAAAATGCATTGAATGAATAAAAGCATTATTTAATGAAGGAAGCTGATGAACTGGCTATGATTAACTGATTGGTATGCCGTGAATAAAGTTTGTTAAAGAATCTATGGCAAAGGAAAATCGGCAGGAAGATCTATAGCTCAGATTGAACCACAATACCCTAACGCAAGTTCCAAGGTGGGGTACAAAGTTTTTAGATCGAAGGATACATTGAACTTGGTCAAATTTTGAAGATCTTATGGCTATGTTTGATCATAGGAAATGTGATCAAGGAGATTAAGCGGTTGGCAAATTGTTTATAAATAACGAACTGTTGATAAACAATGTATGCGGGCAAGTGTATGCATAGGGATGCTACATAGAGATTACCAAGCACAGAACCTTGAAGACCTATTTGAATAACAAAGTATAGAGCCTAGCAGATGGACAAGATAAGTCCTATATTGTATTGAGCAAATAAGAATATGCTTTAGCATTTTAGATGTGAAGTTGCAGACAGATTTTTATTACTGTTATTTTGTAAAGTGACAGAAAATCGCTTAACCGAGTGGACTTAATAGTCTTATTTGTAAAACCCTCTAGCAAGGTGACACTCTGATTGAGTGTTTGAAATCCTTTAACAAGGTCACTTCTAACAAGGTGAAGATCCTAACAGATCTGAGGGAAATCCCTTAATCGGGTCACATCTAGCAATGTGTTTGTAATCTTTAACAGGATTTGCTTTTAACTGAGCATACTCTAGAAGAGTATATTTCTTAATGGGTCCAAAATCCCATAGTGGCTTTTCCCTATTTGGGTTTCCACGTTAAATCTAGTGTTATGAGTGTTATGTTGTTTATATGCTTTTGAGTTTGCATGTTTAACAGTTTTGGTTATATTGCTGAAGTATATGTTACCGAGGTTGAATCTGATGTTTTTATGGAAGATTAAGTTTGTATGATTCACCCCCCCTCTCATCTTATTAGCTTGGCATCTGTACTTAACATTAAGTATCAGAACTATCAGTTAGGAGATGAGGGGGACACACACTAAAGTAGGGGCACCAACATGAGGTGAAAATTGGCTCCATGACAATTTATGATGATATAGAGTTGATGAAGGAAAATTCTACATTTCTCAAGATTGAGTCAAAACTTAGATGATGAATTTGTGACTATGAAATGACCTAGAACTACAAAATTGATCTTAGAAAAAGCACAAATGTATGTTCCAAGATATTTTCTAATAGTTAAATAATATGTCCCCAAGTACATATAAACTAAACTATAGGATTAGAGTCAGAATATTTCCATAATCCATGAAAATGAGTTATGTAATACTTTTGGTAGATGATATGTAGAATTTTTGAAGCAAAATTTTGGATCATAGTCCATGATCCATTATTTCTCCTCTTTAAAATAATGGGTCACAAGTGTGGTTCAAAAAATTGATTTAAAAAAATTCTACACATTTGTCTACTAAAAGTATTATAGTGCAAATTTCAAAATCTTCATCAAAGATTTAATTTCTGTAATCGTAGAACTAACATGTTTTCATTCATGTTTGTTTTTTTTAAAATGACAAATACATTTATATAATTTATCATTCTCAACTATTATTAATTAATTAATTTATTAGATTTACTTCATTGCACCTTTATATATAAAAAGAAGGAATAAAACATGCATAAGGAGACCAAAACACTTATATTTTATTTCTTTCTTCTTATAAATCGAAATAACTAGAGTACATAGACTTACACTCACATATAAAGATAGGAGCATTTAACTTGATCTATTTGTGACACTTAATCGATGAAAGAAAAAAAATATTTTATTAATTTTTTGATTTAATATTATTTTTATTACAATATTTATACATTGTTTTAAGTATATAATATATAAATATATACAATAAAAATAGTAGTATAATAATAAAATGATAATAGATTAGAAATAAAATTATTAATTATGGGGGATTGAAAGTGTCCCCACATAAAATCCACTTTTTCTCAAAGATATGATAAAAACAAATATAATATAAAAAATATGATGATGATGATGTAGTTTAATAGATTTTTTTGTTTTGCTCAAGAGTTTAATAGAAATGTAAAAAAATAATTTAATAATTTGGTATTTTTCCAAAAATTTTAATAGAAATAAAAAAATATAATAACAAGGATATATTAAAACATAATAATAATAATAATTTAATATTAATTACAATATAATATTTTTTAAGTAGATCATCAGAATTACATATTTTTTTGGTTGGTAAAATATTTATTTTATTAATATATAATAAAAAGTCTAATATACAAAAAATGTCACCACTGGCAGTATCAAAAACCAGTTCAAACCCTACCATACCTGCCTACCATCATGCAAGCATTTCAAAAATTCCACCCGTCTAGTCTACCCATGAACCCACAATAAAACTATTCAAAAATGTATTAATTTTTTGGCAAAACAAACTACAAAAAAACTTCATACTTGTTCACCATCCTCATTAATACAGAATGCCTTTGCATTTCTATGTCCACAAGATCTCATTGTCCGACGCCTTTCCCCGACACCTTGGCCACACACATCTCAACCCCTGCCTCTACCATGTGGATGACCACCCCTCCAATAATCCCCAGCATAAACTTGAGCTGAGATTGTCCATCGTCTCCCTCGGTAATACAAACAACAAACCTTTCTCCCAATCAATCACATTTAATCTCTGATAGTCTGTCACCCCTCCATGGGAATGCGCCTGTGAGTATTTTTATCCTCTATAGCTTTCCATAGAAATAAACGATGCACATTGAGAGGGTAACCAGGAACCTCCACCCAATCACCGAGAGTTGTGACAAACCCTCGTCCCAACATTAGTAAAGCGAGCAGGGCATCCAATCCCACCCTCCATTCTGATTTCACACAAAGCTCCATTATTCTCTTCACCTCTTGGATAGTACTGCACTCCAAGACCCACGTACAAAACATGGATGATATGCCTACATATTTACCCTATACTTCATGTTCGCCAGCAAAAATTCATACCCCAATAAGAATTACATTTTTATTATGCTAAGAGGCATTCCTATAAAATCTCAGCATGCCCGTGTACATAAAAAAGATTGGGTGGTTACAAAAACATTCGCCAAATGTGGAAGATAAAGTGGTTTAGCTATCTTTATGTAACAGATACAATGCATGTATGGAAGGGTCAAGAGAGGATTTAAAAGGAAGAGAAGGAAGAAGATTTAGGGGACAACAAACAAGAGAAAGATATGTTTTAAATTTTATGGCTTGCTACAAATTTATTGTTTAATATAAAGATTGAGAAAACTTAAAATAAGATGAGAATGATTTTTGAACAGTTCAGATTTAGGGGAATATCATATCCCTAACCCTAACCTAGACCTAACCATCATGTAAACCATAACCCTAGCCATAATCCTAACCATAACCCTAAACCCTAAGTCTAACCATAATCCTAATCTTAACCCTAACCCTAACCATGATCTAAACCATAATCATAACCATAACCTTATACCCTAACCCTCATCATGATCATAACCCTAACCCTAATCTTAACTCTAAGCTAACCATAACCCTGAACCCTAACCCTAACAATAATCTTGTCATAACCCTAAACTTAACCTTAAGGTCATAACCCTAAACCTTAACCCTAACCATAGCCCAAAACCTAAAGCTAACCCTAACCAAGATGTAAACCCTAACCCTAATCATAATCGTAACCCTAATTCTTAACCCTAACCATACCCCAAAACCTATCCTTCTCGAGGCACCTATATTTATCAATTGTATACCCTAAAGTCAAATTGACACCTCAAAAAGAGTATCTCTCAAAATATTTTTTATATATAATATTAATATATATAAACTAGTAAAATCCATTATTTAAAAAAAACAATAGAATAAAAATTTATTAAGATAGGGGTTATATGGTCATCAAAGGTCTAACATTTGAAACAAACTTTTCCAGATATGGATCGTTTGGGGTTGTAGATTGGATGCCTTTTGAGATTGACCTCACATCAATAAATGCTGCCAGATTTTATGGCCGAGCTAGTGGAGGGTACCTCGACTCTATTGTTGTGCACACTGTTTCTTGAATGAAATCTAGTATATGCTCTAGATGTAACGAAAAGGTGTTTGAGATAGATCTGGTAGTTGCTATGGATGTAACGAAAAGGTGTTTGAGATAGAGTATAACTCTTGAGCTATGAATATAATTCTATAATTCAATTATGGCTTCAGGAACGTGTGGGCGACCATGGCTTCAGGAACGTGCAAGACAGGGAGGCAGATTTGTCAAGGGATATTCACAAAAGGGCCCGCATCAGGACAGTCTTCCAAACCGTTTGGTGGTAAATAGACAGGATTCAGACATCGCATGGGATTTCTCACACATTTTTCATTGCCCATCGATTGTCCAACAGGCGACTAGGGTTTTACGCCAACAAACAGCTAAAGGATTTCAGAGATGCCCTTTTGTTGAGAAGAACATTTCCCAGACACAGCCTGGACATCCACGTTGTTAGCGCACTCAACGTTTATTCCTGTACCGTATTTTACGGACAAGAGACGGTGCATATGCGTTGTGCATGTAAGGCTAATTAAGGAGTTCATTCTTGTTTTTAACTCCCTCTTCATCTTCTAGTTTTGTTTTAATGCAAACAGTTGTTGATCTCTAGAAATTCCATGCCTCTAATGCATAATTTCTGCTCTTGTGATCTATAAACCAAGTGTAATTCATTCAAGTTTCAATATAGTAATGTAAATGATTTAATTCCATTAATTCTTTTTCTTCATATTTTAATATGCAAGTTTTGTTTCTTTTCTTTTCTAGCTAGATTCTACTGCTGTGCAGAAAATTTTACATGGTATCAGAGCCAGATTGCTAGGAAGAAGAAGCTAAACACAATTATTTGTAGGCAAATTTATGAAGATTAGCATTACCACGGAAGTTGATGTAGACCCCTGAAACCAGATGCATGCTTATTTTTTCCCTCATTTTTCCATCCTCCTTGTTTTTTTTTCCTATATTGTTTCTTTAAAATTGTACGTGCTTTGCAAGCACAACATGATTAAGATCTGGAAAATTTGGAGCTTTGTAAAAATTAAAATTTTAGAAAGTTTATATGAGATTTTGCTTAATGCATTTAGTATAGGTTTCTTTCAATAAGTTTCTTAATAAAATAGAAGATTAAAGTTGCTATGCATTCTTCCTCCTATTGACAGCCAAAAATGTTCTTTTGTTCTAAATTCTTGTCTACATGAGATTCCAATGTTGCAACTTTGTTTGCTCCTAGAGATTATTTCTAGTAGGGTTCTTGGCTACATGAGATTCTAGAGTCGCATCCCCGAGTACTTCCAAAGTTTCTTTCTAGCGGGACATTATTGAGCAATGGATATACAATGGCATCATCCCAACCGGAGGTCATCTTTGTAGTTCTTCAGCTTGGAGCACATTTCTACATATTCATATCTTCCTGTCTTTAGATGATTAGTTTTTGTATTCAAAGATCGTGTACCTATCTGTTCATCCATTTGAGCAATGCAAAATATGTTGTCATGCAGTGGTTTCTATGATTCTATACAATCCTATTGTAGTGTGGATTCGTTTGCAATTTGCAGCTTTCTTTTTAAATTTGAATAATAGTTAGGATTTTTTCTCAATTGAGCTTTCTCCTTTCTTCTTTGTAATTGGGTTCCTGATGAGGCTTTGTTGCCAAGATCCATATCTCTCCTATCACTCCTTAGTTAAAATTCAAGGGGGGTGTTAGCAGTGTAAATCATGCAGTGGTAGTAATTCCAGCGGTGGTAACTCCAGTTTCTTGTTGTCATCTCCATGATTTATGGCTATCAAATATAATTGCATGATATTGCATAAGCCTAACTAAGCGAACAATGTAAACAACAAGTTAAACTCAGTTTGCCTCTTCCGTTCATTCCAACGATTTTTGCATGATCAAGGTTCATGCATTGGACATTATTTGTATAAATAATTCTTTGGCATATTGTAATGACAAAATGAATTAATTTAGTTTTCACTCATATGCAGATTCATTTTTTTGCTTTGTTCATTTCTTTTGTTCTTTGCTCTGTTTTCTAAGTTTTTTTTTTTCTTCTTTCTAGCTAGATCTATATTCTGCAATGCAGAAAATTTAACATGGATTCATTTGCAGTTCTTCTTCATCGATAATTGCAACTTTCTTCTATAGTTTGAATAATGGTCAGGAGTTTCTCTCAATTGATTTTTCTCCTTTCTTCTTTGTAATTGGGTTCTTAATCAAGCTTTGTTGCCAGGACCCATATCACTCCTTAGTTAGACTTAAGGGGCAGGGTTAGCGCACTTAACGTTTAGTCCTGCACCATATTTTATGGACAAGAGATGGTGTTACCTTATGTGTAGACATAGACATCATCCCTATCTTACCACATTTACAAAACATAACAAAAATAACGTATTAAAATGCTATGAAACATCTAATTCTAAAGTGGTAAGTCTAAACATTTTTTCCATTTCTGGTGTGCGAGTGAAAATTCATGCTGAAAATTGCCCCACATTTTTTCCTTTTCCTTTGCACAACAATCTAGACACCTCCTTGTGTCTCTTACCTTAGTGACACTACTACTTCCTTTGAGGTAATTTCTTGATTTCCATGGTTTGGATATCTAGAGTTTTCCTCAACCTCAACCTTCCCCCCAACCAAACACAAGGGGGACTTATAATTGTCCTCCTCCTTAAGATTTTTAGGGGTAAGAAATATAGAGTTTTCCTCAACTTCAACCTTTTCCCCAACCAAACACAATGCAACCTTAACATTGTCCTCCATATGAGGAGGAGAAACCATAAATGACCTTGGTGAGTGTTGTGATTTTTTATGGTGGTTCAACTAAGTTTCTTGGTGAAGGTTGTGCTTTATTTGGTGATTGCTTTTCATCCCATTTGTTGTCATATGGGCCTCAACTTTTGTGCTTCCTTCTAACTTTGATTCTTTATTTTTTCCATCGAATAATGGTGAGGAGATAAATCTTTCCACTAAGTAGCCTTTCTATAATTTATTTGTTTACTACATTGGGCAACAATATGACTAGTATTGAAGTATGTGTGACATTTGATGGGGTTTCCCTCATAGTCTAGAGATTTATTCCAACACCCATTTTTACTGCTAATAGAGATCTCTATGAAGAGGTAGTTTGACATGTTGATCTCAAGCAAAATGTGAGCAAAGGTAGTATGAAAATAATCTGTAGAGCATTCATCAACTCCCCAAAAATACCCAAATAATTGCATATATTCAAAACATGAATCAAATCAAAATTGTGAAGGTATATTCAAAATTCTTACCCAAACTATAGGGAAGATGAAAGTTTGATGAAAAATCCTTACAATAAAAATGCAAATGAGAAGAGGAAAACTTGGCCCTTTATATTTTTTTTGTAATTATTTTTGTACAACAATAAAAAATTTACAAAAATTAAAAATTACCAAAATCGAATAAACAAAAAGTAATTTTTGTTTCTCGTGCCTTATCAATATGATGGTGGTGGTTGTTTGGATCTATGATTCTTTGATGATAGGTCCATGTGTGTGAATTGTATTGATGTAAGAAGGATGGTGCACTCATGGCTTTGATACTATGTTGGAGTAAGCTAGGAATGAAAAATCACAAAAAAATCTTCCAATAGTGAAACAATAAACACAAATAGGATATATATATATCATATAATATGAATAGAGTGTAATATAATGTTCAACATTTTTGTCGTGCTCTGTGAAGTGTACCTGTACCTGCAACCACAATGCACTCAATAAATCATTACAAGCATGGTTAGTAGATTAAATCAAAGACATGTAAAACCATAGCTAATCGACTTATTGCCTCCTAGTAAATGCGAGTATGAAAAATGCTCTCAGGTCTGATTAGGCAAATTCCAGTAACTTGACTACATCTAGATGGAGGATTTGAATAATTAGGATGCATAGAAAGATAGCATGATTAAGCTATATGAATGATTGATTATCTTAGCATGATTAAGCTAAGATTTAAGCTAAAATGAGCATGATAACAGTGCTAATACTAATAAACTATAAGCTAGATGCCTATAGTAACAATGTAAATGAGCTAAAATTGAGGATGAATTAGTAAAATGGTTGAATTCATGAATTGGCCATTTGTTCTCCAAAATAGGGTCTATTTATAGGATTTTCCAAGGCTAAGGGTGAGTTGGCATGAATCAACGGTTGAGATTGATCTGAAGATATCAATGGTTAAACTGGAAGAGGTTGGCAAAGGGAGTTGGATTAAAGGGAACACTTAGTGACAAGTGTCACAAAGGTTCTAGAAGATGTTGGATGAAAGGGGACAAGGTGGTAGGTAGAATGGGTTAGGTTTACGAATGGTTAGGTTTAGGAGTGGTAGAAGTTAGGATAATTTGAATTTAAAAATTCAAATATTAGGAAAATGGCTAATTAATCTCAACAACTCATGATTTGATTTGTTTTAATTAATTAGGGGATTAGAAGAAATGATTTTGATGGGGAGAATTAATTAATTTGAATTAATTAATTAAAGGAGTGAAATGAACCTATTAAATAAATCCTTAGATTTATTAATAAGTAGATGAAAGAGACATTTAATCAAATTACTTAGTGAATTCAATTAAATTTGGGAGGAGGGATTAATTAAATAATTGCTTATTTAATTAATTATCTTCAGACCATTTTTAGGTGTATACATTTTGCCCCTCTTTGAAGCAAGGTGTGATGATGCATTGATTCAAAGAATAATCTCATTTTGATGTTGATATTGATTTGATAGGATGCCCTAGCTCTTGATTGCTAAATTCCAGTATAATGATGCCCCCTCGGGAGATCAATTGATATAATTGATCTTTGAAGTTTTTGCGAGATTGATATCCCGATAGATTTGATTTGATTTTTGCAATTGTGGTTTGATGAAAGTACGAGTTCTTTGATTAGCTTGATTGCCTAGATCGGTAAGATTGAAAAATCTTGATTGATTTGATTCAGTATGGTTTCAGGAAGGATTCATCCTGTATAAGACATCGATGATCATAACGTCTAGTTTCAGGAAGGATTCATCCTATATAAGACATTGATGATCGCGTCTGGTTTCAGGAAGGATACATCCTGTATAAGACATGAGTCAGAATCAATTTGTCTGGTGTCAGGAAGGATTCATCCTATATAAGACATTGATGATCATAACGTCTGGTTTCAGGAAGGATTCATCCTATATAAGACATTGATGATCACGTCTGGTTTCAGGAAGGATTCATCCTATATAAGACATGAGTTGATTAGGTTTGATTGATTGATTTCATTAGGTAAGATTGGTTAGATAAAGAACTGATAGTTTGTTGATATCAGTTGCAAAATTTTTTGGATATGCTGATGTTGATGCATTTGAGGGAGATAGCATAAGATTTTTGTTGAGTTGACAATATCTAAAGAGATATGAATCATCATTCTAATTATGTATACACTTTTGATGATACTTTGATGATTCCTACGATAGATTTGACCTTGGATAGAAGGAGCTTTTGGGATCCATGCAAGAATGAAATGGAAACTAGAATGAAAATGAAATGCAATGGAATGCAAAGCTACGACCCAACCAGTCACTAGATTATTTTGCGTTCTTTTGTCATCATTGAGCTTTTGAAATGTGGGAAGTGAGTGCAAACATCGATGGTATAATTAAACCATGATGAATTGAGCACTTCTTTCCTGGATTTTGATATAGCAAGTTAACACAAGCATCGAGGTATAATTGAACTGAGATGACCTGAGTGTTGTTTGCATAAAACAGGCAGTATTAATCATTTCAATATGCAAATTGGAAATGTCTTCAATGATATTCTGATGATCATGTCTCGAGGCAAATTTTCACATATTAATGATTAATTTTCAGCCACTAGACAAGAAAAATATCATGTTTCTTCCTTGTTCCTCTAGTCAATGACATCCTGGAGTCACTCAAAAATCATGATAGCGAAAAGAAAGATAGAAAAGTTGAACAATCATGTTACAATCATTAGCCAAAAGAATATTATCCACTAAAAAGTGTGTGATGTGCTTAGATTGATTTTGTGATAGCTTGATAGTTGATAGTTTGATCTTGTGTTCAATGTTGGATGTGTCTTAGTTTTCGCTTGAAAAGAGTTGTCTAACTATTTGGTCTACTTGTTTGATTAAGCTCAAAATTGATCAAAAGTTTTTCCCTCAGCTAGGTGTAGGATTTTGCCCCAAGCCTAGAAACAAAGTCGTTATGATATATCCAACGATCCAAACCATGGTAAGAAGCCACCTGGGATGCTTGTGTATGTATAAAGGCTTCATGATGATCAGTGCTGATGGAAAAATGAATGCATGAACTAATAGATGGAAGAGCTAGCCAACAGATAGCGCTTGTTTGCCAGGTTTCCACCATCTGTTTTAATTGCACTTTTTCTGATATTTGATTTTTTTTGGATTTTCTGCTTTTTCACTTTATAGGAATTTTTTGATTTTTCCCTGTTTTTGATTTTTCCCTACTTTTGATTTTTTCTGATTTTTCAGACATATAACTTTTTCAGGTGCATGCTATTGATAGGTTCTTCGAGCTAATCTCCATCTTGTGTTGATAATTGATATGCTCCTGACCCAAATACTGTTGTGACCACAAACGGACCTAACCAGTTTGGTTCAAACTTTCCTTTCTTTTCTCGATCTTCCTGGTTGCGTGGATTTTCTTTTAGCACTAGTTCTCCAACTTGAAAGATTCTTGGTTTAACCTTAGGATTATAGATCCAACACATTCTTTGCTGATATACCTTTAGATGATCAAAGGCATTGTGTCTACGTTCATGGATTATTTCTAACTCTTGCAGTCTAGATACTCTTTGCTCTTCATCTGGGATGAGTCCTTTTAGTGATACACATAGAGAGGGTATCTCTACTTTGATTGTCAATATGGCTTCTGATCCATATACAAGAGAGAAAGGTGTGGCACCTGTCGGTGTGCGGATACTGGTGCGGTAAGCCCATAGAGAAGGATTTAGTTGGATATGCCAATCTTTCCCAGCATCGTTCACTGTCTTTTTAAGAATTTTCGGGATAGTTTTGTTAGATGCTTCTGCCTACCCATTTCCCTGTGGATAATATGGTGTGGAGAATCTGTGCTAGATTTTGAACTTCTCATATAGCTCTTGTACATCTTGATTCTTGAATGGTTGCCCATTATCAGTGATAATGGTCATTGGTATTCCATAGCGACAGATGACATAATTCAAGATAAATGCAGCAATTTGTTTTCCTGTGATGTTGATGAGAGGTACAACTTCAATCCATTTTGTGAAATATTCTGTAGTGACTAGAATGAATTTGTGTCCATTAGATGAGGAAGGATTTATCTTTCCTACTAGATCTAAACCTCATTGACAAACAGGCCAAGATGTTGCTAAAGCATGTAGTTCTTGTGCTGGTGCATGGATCAAGTTCCCATGGATTTGACATTGTTTGCATGTTCTTGCTATTTTAAAAGAATCTCGTTCCATAGTCAGCCAATAGTAGCCCAAGCATATGAGTTTCTTCAAAAGGGTAAGACCACTTGAATGAGTGCCACAAATGCCATTATGGACTTCATGTAAGGCCTTCTTAGATTCTTCTTGTTCAAGACATCTTAAGAGAGTACCGTCTAGACCTCGTTTATACAGGGTATCCGCGACGAGAGTAAAATGAGAGGATTGGTGAATAAAGTTTCTCTTTTGGTGCTTGGATAAGTCAGGAGGTAGGGTGTTATCTTTCAAGTATGTGTAAGTTTGGCCATAGCGGGAGGAATCATGTCCAATAAGTTGACAGATGGTTTGGGAATCAGGACAATTATAGGTGGGATGAAACAACTCTTCAACCAGGAATTCATAATGCTCTTGATCTTCCTGTGTCTACAATAGAGAAGCAAGTGTAGCCATGGCGTTTGCTGCTTTGTTGTCATTTCTAGGGATCTATTCAAAAGTGATTTTGCCAAAGTATTTCTTGATATCATCCACTATCTTTTTGTAAGGCATGAGTTTGTCATCTTTCATTTGATAGTCATCATTTATTTGATTAATGACGAGCTGAGAGTCTCCAAAGACTAGAAGTTGTTTAATATTCCATTCTACAGCCATTTTGATAAATAGAATGCCTGCTCCTTATTTATGTTGTGTTCCTTTATTGATGTTTGCTCCTAGACTGATATTTAGGTGATGTATTGTAAGATATGGATCGAACCCTGGAATGTCTGTATATGAATAGGTAAAATTGACTTGCCATCTTTTGAATGGTTTCAAGTATTTTCGCTTTGCTAGTTTTGATAGAGAGATTATTGGATGTAGATCAATTGTGCCAATGATAATTGCCTCTACTCGTGCTATTATGATAGATAACTTCTCTTGATAACATTCAGGCAAGGTGTCAAATCTCCCATCTTTCGGCACCTCAAGGAGGTTTTCACCATTAGATACATCCTTTATTTTTACTTTTTCTCGGTCTAATGTTTCCAGTAATGGTTTTCAGCATTAGAACTGATATTGTTTTCTTGATTTTAACTTTTGCGACTAGGAGATTTGACATCCATTTGACTAAAAGATACGTTAGTGGAATCCCTAGTGAAAGTTGTTGCGGGTTTGATTTCATCAAGATATAAGGATATGGCATGGTCATTAGGTAAGGTATCAATGTCAGTATGTCCTTCATTTTCCCAGTCCATAGGTTCAGGATAGCTTAAGGATAAAGGATCTCCAGTTTGAATAGCTTCAAAGATATTAGGGGTCATGATAGAAATGTCAGGGCTTTTGGTATGTATTTTGATGTATAGAATGATACTCTCATTAGAATGACCACGTATAAGAAAATCCTGATCGTCCTCGGTTAAGTCCATGTCAGTCGAATGTGATTCTTATTCAAGTAGGCTAGTTCCTAATGTTTGATCTACATACATATGGACTACATCGACCTCTATGTCTGCTTCTTCATCCCTTTCAATTTGAAGTTGCTCTTGTTTGTTTTTCCATGATAGCAAATATTCTCCGTTTCCCCGATCTTTTAGCTGTATTTGTTCTTCCATGTTTGATAAAATTGATTCAAATGATTGTTCCTTGGATTACGTGCTTGAAGCTGCTACCTCTTTGTTATGTGGAACAATGACCTCTTGAGCTGATTTCAGGTTATTACAACACTGCATTGGATTTGATTCTGCTGATATTGTGATTTCTTGTCCCTCGTAGGGAAATTTCAGGCACTGGTGACATTTTGATGTAATAGCTTGTATATCATGTATCCATGGTCTCCCCAAGAGTATGTTGTATGGTAGGTCCAAGTCTAAAACTTGGCATGCTATGTCCTTCTGCAAAGGTCCCACTATGATGGGTAATATCATCATTCCTTTAGATGAATGCTCTTCTTCATTATGTGCTTTGATTTTGATCTTTTTCTCAGGATCAACTGCATCTTCTAAATAGCCTAGAGCACGGACAAGATTCATAGAGAAAATGTTCAAGCTAGCTCCCCCATCTATTAGGACATGTTTAACAAGCGTTCTATGAATAAGGACTTCAATTTGCAAGGAAGCGCTAAGGGGATTTTGCAATGAATTAATGCTTGGATATGAAGGAGATGAGCTTTGAATAGGATCCTCTAAAATAGGTTTGATGGCAATCATGGATATCCCTTGGGGAACTTCAGCTCTGGATGCATTGTTTGGCAATGATGCTATAGAAGGTTCTTGCAAGATTTCAAGAGGTGTAGGAATAGATGCCTTTGGAGACTCAATTTGCTTATGGATGGATGGATCATTGTTAGACATGGGTGCATGATTTTGATCTTCTTTAGCCAAATCCTTTAGGGATCTCTTTAAGAGGTGCATAAAAGAACCAACTTTCTTTTGAGATGTGTTTAAATCCTTGTGAGGTTTTAATATAGTTGTATTTTGATTTTGGACTTGTTTGATTTCTCTGATATGTTGGTTTGTCATGTCTTCTTCTTGTGTTTTGTTTTCGTATGTCATGTTGATATGATTTTTAGCGATCTTATGTCTCTACGCTCTGATTAAAATGAGCATTGTGTTTGATATTGTGCTAAGATTTGATTGTCCAAAAGGTTGTTTTGGTAAGTGATCAATAGTCAATTTCAAGGCCATAGAGTGATATGACACTAAAAGAGGATTCAAGTGTTTAAAAGTTTGCAAGTTTTTTGATCTTCGGTTTAGGAGTGCAATGATGATGATTGATATGAACTAGGTCCAGTAGGAATGATATATCCTACGATGTGGGATGAGATTATCCTGACCAAACATTTCAATTTTGTGATAAAGGATGATTGATCCTGATGAGAAACTATGTTTGAGTGATCAGTTTATCAAAGAGGGTGATAACTCACTTTGAGATGTTTAAATCTTGAAATCGTTGGGGGTAAGCACTTGAAAATCTTGAGGTGTTTATGTTCTAGAGTCTGATTTTGATGAGTGATAACTTGACCAAGCAAACCAAGCAGACAATTTAAGCACATATTGACAGATAACAGGTGTTTAGCAGAAATGACAAAGTTGAAACCAGGCATGTAAGACATAGTTCTGGAGTAACAAATATAGAGTTTTGTATGACAGATTATGCAGCATAGGATGACAAGATATGCAAGACAAGATGACAGACTAGTGACTTCATGTGAACAGCAGTTTTTCATATGACATAGAACCTTGACTTGTACGATAGAAGATCAAGCAATACGACAGAGACTCCTGACTCATACGATAAAGGATCAAGAAATATGACAGAGACTTCTGACTCGCACGACATGTATTTGAATAGTGATAAAAATTGTTTGTTTGTTTGAGTTTGGATCACTGAATTTTGATGTTTTACCTTGGTTTTCTAGTTTTAAGTGTCTGATTTTTCAATTTTAGGGATGAATACACAGCAAACACACGATGTGATACATGACTCTCAATCAAGCTAAACCCTAAGGAAGTTGGCTGAGAATGAAAACCTTTGCTTGTTGACTTAGGTACACACCCAATAGCTAATCAGAATACGGCCGCTGAGTCTCACGCAATGGATTCTCAATGTCGTATTATCCGACTCCAAACGCTAATGGGGGCACGATATGACAAGTGTCTTGGGAGAGTTACTATCTCTCTTGCACAAAGATTATCACCCTTTCGGAGGTGAATTGGGTAGCTTCTATTTTTATAGTTCTTAGTCAGGAATTTCATTTGAAATTACCCCTTGAAGTCATGCAAGCGTGATTGAGGCCTATAGCCCGACAAGGTACCAAAACAAGCTGTAGTCACGTAAACATGATTCAGACCGTGAGGCCCTACAAAATGCCCGATATGAGAGATCTCAAAGAGAAGACTCAAATAATCCCATCCTCTGAGACTTTAATCATTAGAGACCTATTTATTATAGTGAGTTGGAATGCTCAAGTCTAACTATACTCACTTGGGTCATTCTCACAGGGTGATTACTTTTTCCCACTGTGATAGGCCCGCTAAAGGTATGCACTATTGAAAGAAAAAAGATGAGTCTAGCTTTCTAATCACCTAAGGAAGGTGAGAGCATACTCGCCTATCATCATGTCACAACCCTCCTTTATCACTTTTGGATTTAAAATACAAACTCTATTATATTTTTGGATAAACTATTTAAATGATTGAATGAATATTATAAAAGGATAAAATAATAAAACACACACACACACATGGAAAATATAAATTTTTCTTAATTATTTATTTAGTTTTCCTCATCCAATTATGGCACATGTTGTAGGAAGAATAAGAAGCTTCTATAGGATTCTCCACCACCTTGCATGTAACTCCTCCCACTAAGTCTAATCAATTTGCATGAAGTCCAAAATTGGGAAAGAATCTCTTTTTTTAATTAAAATTATGGATAGTGGAATAGAGGGATTGTTTCTTATAAATGTGATGCAAGTTTTCAAAAATGGGAGTTGGTTATTCCATAAAGAAATTCTTCTCTCAAGAAAATTTTTTTTTTTAGTCATATTTCATTCTTTTGAAAATAGCTAAGATTTCTTTGGAGGATTTCTTTCAAGTTTGAAGATCAAGGGAGGCTAATTGAAGGATTCATAGGGGGTTCTTCATCAATTGCAAGTATCCAGGTTTTTCTTCTTATTTAGTTTTATTTTATTTTGAATCATGCATTCTTATTTTTGTTGTGAATTAGATTAGATCAATCTTGGTTTAATCCATTTCTGAAATTAGTTTTGAAGAATTAAAATCTTGTTTTCAACTCCTTGCTATAATTTGGATTAATAAAATCTTGTTGTGAATTAGTTTTGAAGAATCTTGTTTTCAAATCCTTGCTGTAATTTGGATTAATAAAATCTTGTTGTCTATTAGTTTTGAAGAATTTTGTTTTCAAATCCTTGCTGTAATGGATTAATAAAATCTTGTTGTGAATTAGTTTTGAAGAATTAAAATCTTGTTTTTCAACTCCTTACTATATATTGGATTAATCTTATTTTATATACACACTGTGAATTAAATTCAAGGAATAAAATCTTGCTCTTTTTTTTTTTCTTGCTATGAATGAATCGAATCTTCCTGTAGGAATAAGTTAATTTCTTTGTAAATCTCAGTATACTCATTATTCTCTGAGGAAGCGAAATATAAGTCTGTCTCTATAAATTTTAGACTGAAAAATAGATTATAAATTCACCTGTATGAGCTTGCATTTCCCAGTATAATCATCTATCTTTCAATCATCTGTACATTGCTGGGAACAATTTATTTTCCCTGGATTGTTTTATCTCTGTGAATAACTCTTTGGGTTATCCACTCCTGTGAATGAACCCTTATTGTTTACTTTAATATTTTTATCCTTATTATTTAAAATCTACTCTCTGTGTCTATTTAAATTAAACTGGAAACCATATATATATATATATATATATATATATATATATATATATATATATATATATATATATATATATATATATATATATATATATATATATATATATATATATACCTAAGTTGATTAAACTATCGCATGAGAAATAATGCAAAGGAAAATGACATTGCAACGCAGTATGAAGAGATGTACTGCGAACAGTTGCATGGAGTAACGGCTCGCAGGCGGAGTTAATAACTCCATCGGGGGAGTGGTACCATTACGGTACCCTCCACTAGCCTGTGGTCACTACTGCGGCAGTGGCCACAGGGTAGTGGAGGGGACCGTGGGGTCCCCCTCCCACTTGCCCCTTAATTGCTATAAGCAATCAGCACTTTGTTCGCATGGGTAGACTATAGTTTATTTTATAGATTTTTAAATTTGTTTAATGGAATTCATTTGTAGTTAAAATTTTTAACTGTTAATAAATTATAATAAAGTTTTAGTAATTGTTTAATTGTTAATAATTATTAATAAATTTTAGTTTAATAATTGTTATTAAATGTTAAAATAAGTAAAGTAAACTTAGGAAAAATTTGATAATAATTAATAGGGATTATTGTATAGCAGATTATTGTGAAAGAACGGGATCTCTCAATCCATTGAGGATTTAATTGATTTCTTGGGCGGTAATTTTAGGCTTACTTAAATTTTTAAGTCTTATTAATATGATTGATCCAAAATCACCAAAAGTATAAACTAATTGCCAGTAACTCTATAATTAATTATTCTCACGATAGGAGTAAACACTTCTTCATTTTGTATGCAAATGACACTACTTTTGCATTGCATTTATATTAATTCGCATTCATTATCTTCATGCAATTGCACGTAAGTTCACAATTATCATTATCATGCCAATACATGTATTAATTTGTTTAGTTGTAGAAGAATGGTATTTTTCTTTTTCAAATAGTATTCAAGTGTCACCAAAGTTCGCAAAGTTTAAGTTATGTACATTCATTTCATAATTATATTTCAAGCATGATGTTTTCATAAGCTCTTAGTTAAGAAACTAAACAAAGGAAGTTGGAAAACCAAAACCTAGTAGCGTTCGGTATATATGGTGCCTCTAGGTCATGCTTACACGTAATGCTATCGTGTTGAACTACTGCACTTAATGCCTAATGAAGCTGCATCAACGATGTCTATGGCATTGTCCCTATAAATCATCAGGGAGTAATAAGGGACACTTGGAAGTTAAAATCCGAGGGGCAAGTAATCCCCCTTGGATCGATAATTTAATATGATAATCCATAAATGATTTTTCATCCGTTGAGTTAAACCTTAGTAAACCCTGTTAGGGTTGGTTGAATGAAATGCTTTTTATGAAATTGATTTATCTCAAAGAATTTTTGGGTGATTGACAATTTGGTCAAGGGTGAAACTCATGATAGGTGTTAGGATGTAGTTGTTAGGCCACAAACAATAGGCCATCTCGAGCCTTTATTTAAGCGCTACCATCATGGGTAGCAACCGTAGAGAAACTGTCTAGGACATTGACCCTAGAAAGGGTTGTGTACCCACAAATCAGTTTCAATCAAACCATAGAATAGAAAATAGAACTACATACTTTACGCCTTGATCCCGTGCCGAAGCGGGTATGTAGGCAGTCTTGAGACGGAGTTGTCCCTCATACTTAGGCATTCGTGGGTGGGGTCTAGGCTTGGTTGAGTAAGAATCCTATTTGAAAGATAAGATAATTAAATTGGAAAAAGAAATTCAATGCATACTCGAAAGGAATCCCATATGGATTCACTTGACTTCCCAAGGCTTTAAGCCAAATTTCAAGGTGGAATTCAAGCTTGTATTATTTAATTACTCTTAAGGACGGCGACCTCGGTGCACTTCTGTTAGAAGAGTGTAGTACTTAGCGAGTGGCTCAGGACCCAAATGGTCCCGATGAGTCTAAGTCTCTTGCTAGAGCACCTCCTATCCCGATTGGATAGATGCCTACCCCATATGGGTAGATGCCTATCCCGTATTGGATAGATGAAATCTTGTGTCCCATATGGACAAATTCCTAACCCGTATAGTTAGATACTCATCCCGGATGGATGAATGCCTATGAAAATAGAAGTGGTACCGAAAATGGAAACCCTGGTAGCAATCAAGGGAATGTGATGGGTAATAGAAAGGAAAATAACATATTGGAACTCTCCAAGGACTTAAAGAAAATCACCCCTCCTAAGTTCGATGGGAGGCAAATTGGTGAAGGGGCTGAGAATTGGCTAAATGAAATGGAAAAGTATTTTGAACTAAGAGATTTTAGTAAAACAACCAAGGCTTTATGGGGTTCCTATCAACTCACAGGGGAGGCAGCCAGTTGGTGGACCAACACCAAGGAACAAAATGGGTATAGCAGGGATACGGTCACATGGGATCAATTTGTTCGCCGTTTCTGAGATAGGTGGCTCCCTCAATTGTTCTTTGATGAGAAGGTGACATAATTCCATAATCTACGTCAAGGGCCCCTATCCATTCAACAATATTGGGATAAGTTCACCAAGTTGCTTAAATATGTACCTATGTACCAGAAAGATGAAGAAGCCCAAGCAAGGAAGTTCATTTTGGGGCTAAATACCAACATAGGGGCAGAGATTTGCATGCATGGACCCAAAAACATGAATGAAGTACTTGGAAAGTCCCTAAGGAAAGAGAGGAAGATTCAAACATTAGCAGGGCAGAACTATAATGGGAACCACTCATTTAAAAGGAAGCAGGAATTCAATGGGAACACTAATTTCAACAATGGTCAAAGAATAATTCTTTCGAAAGAAGGCCACCTCCTAATCAATATCAGAGAAATGAAAATAATAATAATAATAACAGGGGCAATAATAGCAGAGGCAACTATAACAAGAATGATTAGCAGAATAGGATAACTTATCCACCTAGGGCCAATGAAACAAGGAATGACCCCCCTAGGAATCAAGGCAGGAGGGGTCCTCCAGGTGGATGCTTCATGTGTGGGGGAAACCATTTTGCTAGAGAGTGTCCCAGGATGCAAGGTCAGATTAGGGCCAATCAACCCCAACAAGGGCCTCAACAAAGGATTCATGCAACAATTAGAAACCGAAGAGGAACATACCAGAATGTTCCCATGGAAACTACAGGTACACTATTTGAACAACCAATTTAAATTCTAATTGATACTGGATCATCTGAATGTTTCATCTCACCTGAATTAGTAAGCAAATAGGCATTAAAAGTTAATCAAATGGAGTCATCATGGACAGTTCAATATGGGGATAAGGCAACTAGGGAAGTAACTAAGTGTTTGTCGTGGGCAAGGGTACAATTTCCTGAATTTGAAACAAGGGTGTAGACACCTAAAAATGGTCAACGCTTGCAGAATCGTACTTTAACATCGGCGCATTGCCTTATTTTAGGTTTTTGCGTCGCATTAACATTTCTCCTATGATTCGCACTTGTTCTTTATCATTTGCGAGCATCGAGTCCTTCTTTTGCATTCCTTATTTGTCTCGCTCTCAAATTTGGTCTTGTCAACAATAATCTTCAGTCATGATTTTGGTCAATCTTATCCTGTCGCATCTATGTGCGTATTCATTTGTCATCATTTTGGACATCGTCAATCCTAATTAGGGTTTTGTCCTCTTATCAATCTTGTCATCATGTGATTGATTTATCATCGATCCTTGTCCTTTGATCAATTTGTCATCAATCTTGTCGTCTTGTGATCTATTTTGTCTTTGATCCTTGTCTTCTTGCCAATTTTGTCATTTTGTGATCAATTTGTCATCGATTGTCGTCCTTCTCAATTGTGTCAACTTCGATCAATTAGTCATTGTTCCTCATCAATTGGCACATTTATCAATCAAATCACTTATCAGCATTGGTCATTTATCAAGTCAGGATCATGATCAAATCAAATTGATATCAATTATCCTTTGTCAAGACCTAATTGTCATCCTTGCATTTCTAATTCATCTTTTAGGGTTTCATGATTTTATTCATTTAACCTTGTTTGATATTTCTCCCTCTAGGTTAAATAATTTATTTATTTATCCTAGGTCTTCGTGTCACAATTAAATGTTTAATTTAATTGGCTAACTAATTATTCCTCTTTTTGTGAATTAATTAATAAATGACAAATTATTAATTAATTTACCTAATTTATCCTAATTCCTAATTTCCTTATTTTTCATCAATTTCTAAATTTCCTCTTTGTGAATTAGTTAATAAATGAAAAATTGTTAATTAATTCACTTCATTGCTAATTTCCTCATTTTCTAATTTACCTAATTTCCTAATTTTCCTAATTCCTAATTTTCTCAATTTTCTAATTTCCTAATTTTCAATTCTCTCCTATTTTTCTCCTAATTTCATGGGAATGACATTTCAATTTGTCATAATTTGTGATAATTGACAATCAATCAATTTTGACATAGAAAGTTGTCATAATTTTGTCATGAATTATCAATCAATCAATTTTGCATAGAAAGTGCAAAATTTGTCATAATTTGTCATAATTGACATTTTTGATTTGCAATTTCCATTTGAATCTAATTCATGCTAATCTTGTCATCTCTCCAATTTGTCTATAAATTGGATGATTTTCTTCAATCCCAACTAATCACTTTGTTGAATCAATCACGCTTCGAGTATTCTTGTGCTTCTGTCTTGTCTACTTGCTTTCATCTCATGTGTATGCACTTGTAGGTGAGATTCACAAACAAAGCTATTTGAAGAAGGAAGAAGGACAATGGAGTCACATGAAGGAGACATTCAAGTCTGCATTTGGTTTTCTTAAGTTTTCAATCTTGAATATCTTGTTTTCATATCTCTTTTGGATGTAATTAGGATTGATCATTGCATTTGAGCTTTTGTGATTGAGATAGATGACTAATGTTTATATTTGCTTTGATGATTTCCACATTTCCTATCTACATTAAATGGTGAACCTGACATGAACTAACCCCCTAACCATGCTTTTGAGTGCTTTTGAGATTATTTGCAGGTCAAAAACCCAAGAAACAGGGTAATGCAGGGTTTTCTGGGGACTTCTGCGCCTGTGTGAGACAATCTGAGCCTGTGTTAAGCATTCTGTGCCTATGTCAAGGACAATCTGCACCTGTGTCAAGCATTATTTGCCTGTGTCAAGCATTCTGCGCCTGTGTAGGGCGAGAAACAGAGGTAAAAGGTAGTGTTTTTCACTTGAAAATTGTTCTGTTTTGCATGTTGTTTCTGCTTTTTGGTTTTTTTGGTACTGATTCTCTGTGCAGCACCTTGGCATATGCATGACAAAGACAACAAATGAAACTACTAACATGTTTTATGTAGGTTCGATAGTCAAAGACTAAGCATATCAAACTTATGACTTGGGTTTTGCAAGTTGCCTTGGACTACAACTAAACTTTGTGTTTGTAATTAATATTTAGGCACCTAGTATGATTTCTAAATAGGATGGAATGAATGTATGTTTGCTTTGATTGTTGAGTTTGACATTGGAGTAGGAGAGTATGCTCTCATCCTTCTTAGGGTGATCAGAAATCCAGATCTTCGATACCATGCTCATGTTTTTTATTGTGTGTCACCTTTAGAGGGCCTGCCTTCCCGACCATTTGCTTTTGCAAGCAAGTGATAATTGTGAGAAGGGAACGACCCAAAGTGAGTATGGATAGAATACCTTGGCATTCTAACTCACTATAAATAAATACCTGATGGGCGAAAGCTTTGAAGGAAGGGTTACGTGGGAATTGCAGTTACTTGGGAAGTGATGACCCTTGAACTCTTTCTCATATCAACATCTAAGTAGGACCTCACGGTCTAAATCGTGCTTGCACGACTACATTTGTCTGGTATCTTGGTGGGCTTAATGTCTCAATCACGCTTGCGTGACACCAAGGAGTAACACTTAACAAAAATCCTTACTAAACACCTTGTATTTAGAGGCAAAAAATCCTTCTAGTTGCTTGAGAAGGACAAGTTCGGATACTTGGAAGAGATACTAAGTTCGCCATGGGGAGATTTCCATGGGGACTGATGCTTGGCTACCCTGAGAAGTGAGTGTTGTGAAGGGGAGCCCATGGGGTCAAGCATCTATGTATTCTCCTTGAATCTCATAACGAGTCTACCTCTCAAGTACCTACTGCCCTTGCCATCCATAAGAAATGTGTGAATGAGCATGATTGCATTGAGTCTAAGTTGAAATATCTTGTCTTCTTTGCTTGTCAAAAGTTGAATTGCATCTCATTTCAAAAACAAGACAAATTGATTCAAAACAAGGTTAAACACAAGAACATTTCATCCAACAAAGTTCAAAACACTTTCAAACATGGTTGTCAAACATTTTTCAAAATCTTGTCTCAACATTCATGTCACTTAGGTTTAGGTTCATCTTAGGTTTGCATTTTGCAAATTCATTGTCAACTACCAAGGTTAGGTTTCACCTAGGTCATACTCCTTTGCATAGCAATAAGGGTCATCCATTTGCATGTGTCCTCTTGGATTAGAGTGATACCATTTCATAATTCAACCTTAGGTTTTGCCTTAGGTTGACATTGTCATACATTTGCATTTGCATCCTTGTCCTCATACCATAAGGTCACATTTGCATACCCTAGGTCTCTTCATTAAGCTTAGGTCATTATCATATCATATTAGGGTCGTTGGCATAGTAATTGTCCCTTTGCATATAGTGTCAAAACTAGGTTTTGTCATACTTGAGTAATGCAAATCTCTGATAAACCCTAAGTCATTGTTAGGAAGTCTAGACCTTATCAAACTTTTGTCTTTTTGTCATCAATGTCATTTGGTCAAACCTAGCTTAGTATCCAAGCATATAGGGGAGACATTGTCATTTTGTCCTTTCGTCACTTGGTCCTTTTGTCCTTTGAGGTCTAGACATCATTTCAATTTCCTAAGGGTCTCTTTTTAGATTTGCATTCCAAAAAGTTTGTCAAAATCTTGAAAAACAGCAAAAACATAAGTTGCATTCTTGCCATACATGGCATTTTCATCTATTTAGTTTGCATTTAGTTGCATATCATACATCATCCTTTTAAAATAAAAAATCCCAAAAACATTGCATAGTGACATGTCTATTGAAACAAGGTTCCAAGCACCAATGATGCAACAAAGTTTGACATATCAACCGACAATGCAATCACAATTCTATCCAACCCAACAACAAAGCAACATTGATCAAACTTTTTATGATGAAACAAGTCTCCAAATACAAAAACTAGAGGAGAAACTAGCTCAAGAAAATGAGATATTGGAACAAAAAGTGAAAAACATTGCGAAGAATAGATCACAAATGTCCAAAATGTTTCAAAAATTTCCAGGTCAAAATCCAAAGATCAAGCCAATTGATGTAAGATCTCTTATCGACTGATCAGACATACCAGCTCTCCTCTCACAAATAGAGATGATGAAACAATTTCAAGAAAAGAGACAACATCAATTTCAACATTATGTGCCTCCACAACAAGAACAAGAAGGTGTTTACTATCAATCAGATTTTCAACCAACACAACCAATGGTCCAATTTCAACAATATGTCCAACCAGCTATACAATATCCACAACTAGTTCAACCAATGGTGGAATATCAACAAGTTCAATCAACATATCAATGTCAACAACCACAACCAAACATTCAAAAACAAAGGTTGCAACACACACCAAGCCAAATTTTGAACATGTCAAACCAATTTAATCAACATCTAGTTAGAAATCAAAACATGACATCAAACCAAGACCAACTCCTTTCCAAACAAGTTCAAATTCTAGATACAACCATGTCAAAACCTCGAAAGAAAGGTGGCTTTATTGCAATGATCTTAAGGAAACTACCAAGTGAGTTCTTTGAGGAAGATCAAGATAATACACTTATGTCTAGCAATGCATCATCCCCCCGCAAACAAATTGACTCTCCAGTGGCATCTATCCCTACACCTTTCAAAATTTCACAAGAACCTTCCATATTGTCCTCATCAAATAATACACCCAAGGACGCAATTACCCAAGGGCTATCCATAATTGATTGCCAAGATAATCCAATTCATGATGCACATCATTGTCATGTTTCAGAAATACAAGACCTAATGCCACCATGCACTTTATTGCCATTACCTATTTTAGAGGACCCCATTTGAAGTCCCTCTTCCTCATGTTCAAGCATTGATTCCTTGCAAGAATCCATCCCAAATGTTCAAAGTGCAATTCCTTCATGCCAAAACATTAATTCCTTGTTAGAATCCTCCATGCATATCCAAAGTCCAACCCGATGTCAAGAGGATAATTTAGAGCATGAAGAAACGTGTCTTAAAACAGATCAAGATCAAGATCTTGTAACCTTATCATCCCATCCAATTGTTGACCAGGACTCCATGTTCCCAGACACTCACGATGATTCCCCTATTCTTGTCCATCCTATCCAAAGTCCTATTGACACTCCATTTCCCGAGCAAGTTCAAGATATCCCAGTCCATCCAATGCCAAACGATTCCCTTCCATGTCATGAAAAAAATGTACTTTCAAATCCCATTGGCATTCCACTTCTTAAGAAAGATCAAGATATCCCTTCCATCCTTTCCGATGATCCCATTAAAAGTCAAGAGAAAAGCACCTTTAAAGAGGATTCCAATTATCTTCCTCCTTGTCAAGATCAAATCATTCCTTCAGATCTCCACAAGATCCACTTGTTCCTCCATCTCCACGTCTTAATACTCCATATACACTCCAAGATATCATTTCTTTTGATGATCCCATTATTTCTTCCATTCCATCTCTTGAAGAGCCTGTCATTGAACCATGTCCACTACACAATCCTAGTCCCCCTCATGATCCTAATCCCCCTCATGATTCTAACATGTCAATGCAAGATGTTCATGAACCCTCAACATGCATAATGGGTTCTTCCACTTTGGTGTAATCTGATCCACTTCAAGATCTCATTATTTCTCTCATATCATATCCATGTCATAATGGACTCGCATCTTCTTCCCAAAGAAAAGAGTATCCTACAAGTCCAGATATTCATAAAGGCCAAGGGGTAGACCTTCATGAGAAAGAACCCCTCCATATCAAAGAAGATCTTAAGGGTCATGTCTACACAACTCACTCTCAAGACGTTGGTATCCCTCCATCACAATCAAAACATACACCTTCCCCATCACACCTTCCATCCATCTTAGGTCCTTATATCCCTTCCTCCTCTATGCAAGGTCAGCAAAGGCACACATCCTTGAGTAAATTTCATCAATCCAAAAGAAGTCCACCTCATTCATATCCATCCATGCATTCCTTTCCCCCTCTAAGCAATTTGGATGCCGAGTGTAAACGTCATAAGTCTAGCAATCCACATGTATTCAAGGATCAACATGTCCAATCTAATCAACATGTCAAAGCAAAGAAAAATATGATCCAAAAAGAAACAGAAAAATCCAAAAGGCCACAAAGGCCCACTGAGAAAAATAAAGCAAAGTCAAAATATATATAGGTTCCTAAATCCCTTGTGCAAGCAATGCACTCCAAGGAACCACAAAAGCATGAAAAATCAAAAACCATGTGGATCCCCAAGCAGTTACTTGAAGCACAAAAGCCTAAAGAAACATCCAACTTGGCATCCAAAGTTGCTATTCCTCCATCCAACCCTCTCAAATTTGTTCCTCCATCACCTTCTTCATCCATTTTGGGCCCTTATGTGCCAAAATCCCAAGCTATTCCTCCATCCAAATCTCACAATCTGAGATCCATTTTTCCTCCATCAATCCACCACCCCTCAAGGTGTGTGCCAATGTCGATCTTGCCAACATTTCCATCCACTCAAGCACAATTCTTCCAATACCCTATCCATTATCCAATTCATATTTTCCATCCTTTGATCCCTTTGGTCCAATCCTTTGCATAACTCCTTGCCTTAGTTTCATCTCATTTTCCATGTCCTTATCCTACCAACGTCTTTGAGCATACTTTTAAAGGTCATGGTCCATTTTTTTTCAAGGCTACTATCCAAACAAAAAGACCCTTGAGTCCTTCTTCCATCCCCTATCATGTGTCCATCTTCTATTGAAAAAGTCAAAATACAAAAAAAAAAAGGTGAAAAAAAATAAGAAAAGAAAAGACAAAAGAAAAAAGTAAAGCAAAAATAATTCGTCCATTGGTGAAAACCTGGCAAACAAGCGCCTTGGGCAAGTACCGTGATGAAAACCTGGCAAACAGGCATCATGCGTAATCTATGAACTTCTTGCATATCGTACTTGGGGACAGGTTTTATCCTATCATATCCTTTTGTCCTTCATTGTTCCATTATCCTATCGAACCCCTGTCATTACCCTTCATATCCTATTGTCCCTCATGTCCAGTTTCCCTTTCCACCTTTGATCTTGACAAGGCTGAGGATCGTCATGAGTAGCATGAATCTTATTTGTAGCTTTCAGTCTATCATAGCTTTTGGTCATTTATCCATTTGCTTGTTATAACTTTTCATCCATATTCCCTGTCTTATTGCAACTTTCTGCCACTATCCCATATCCTACCCCGACCTTCAGTCCATGTCCTTTATCCATTCTTGGTCTTGCTTATCCTATCCATATCTTATCACTATCCATACACTCTTTTTCATTCCTTGATCTTGATCTGACATAAGGACGCAAAATTTAAAAATGGTTTCAAAAACTTCTTGACATGTCCCTCATGCCATGTCACTGCTTTACATTGTCATATCCAGTCTCTTGTCCCATCACGCCATAGCCCTTTATCCACCATCATTTCAAAAAGCCTATTTATTCACCTGTCATATTCCTTGCCTTGCTAGACACTGGGGGCAAAATCCAAAAAAATCAAATAATGTCCTGAAAAACATCCAAAAAAATCAAATAATGTTCTGAAAAAAAACCAAAAAAATTGAATAATGTCCTGAAATAATTCAAAAAATTGAAAAATGTCCTGAAAAAATTCAAAAAAATTGAATAATGTCCTCAAATAAATTCAAAAAAATTGAATAATGTCCTGAAATAATTCAAAAAAAATTGAAAAATGTCCTGAAAAAAATTCCTAAAAATCAAAGAATGTCCTGAAAAATTTCCTAAAAATAAAAAAATGTCCTGAAAAAAAATCCAAAAAAATGTCAAATAAAGTCCTGAATAAATCCAAAAACAAGCATTTTGCATTTTGTCAAAAAAAAATCCCTTTTGTGCATAAGATAGATCACTGAGCATCCATCCAACGACAATCAATCCACACTGCGCTTTAATGAAATCATGCATAAACAAATGAAGTTTTTCAATCCAACCAAACAATCAAACTGATCAAAATTATCTTATTAATCGAACATCAACATTAATATTGTTCGTCCTTGGCACACTATCATGGGTCTTACACAAGGTGTGGTATACTCGAAACTAGACTGTGTCCTGTCTTAGATGGGGTACCACATGTCCTGAAACCAGACAACATGATCGTCCTATCAACACTTTCAACTTTTGACAAGGAAGATCAAGATGTTTGTTTGACTTGTTGGAATCAGTGAGTCTTATCATTTATTGATTTATCTTCGATCATGTTCCTATGTTGCTCGATGATGTCACTGAGTGATTTAGAGTGACCGGGATCGTTCATGATCCCTTTCTTTGTTGTTGTGATTGTTATTTGTCTGTGATGTGTCTGTCTTTTGCAAAAAAGGGTTGCATTTCAGCTCTGGCCTTCAATGCCATGATGCTACGCATCCATTTTGCTACATTAAAATAAAGGTTCTCACCTACAAAGTGCATTACTGAAAGCAAGTTTTTTTCTTCATCTCTAACTGTCCTTTGTCTAATTTCTTCTTACTAACATTTCTTCCGTCAGTCTTGGCCGTCTGTTCGATCCTATCATGTTCTATCATTCTTATCGATCAATTGGCCTCTTTTCTGGATGTTTCCGGCCAATTCCTCGAGGGGGCATGCATATGTCATTGTCAGCATTTGGGGCAATTTCATTATTGTTCTTTGAAACAATGCTTAAAATCGCATTGTCTCAAAGATGGGCAAAATGTAGACACCTAAAAATGGTCAACGCTTGCGGAATCGTACTTTAACATTGGCGCATTGCCTTATTTTCGGTTTTTGCGTCGCATTAACATTTCTCCTATGATTCGCACTTGGTCTTTATCATTTGTGAGCATCGAGTCCTTCTTCTGCATTCCTCATTTGTCTCGCTCTCAAATTTGGTCTTGTCGACAATAATCTTCGGTCATGATTTTGGTCAATCTTATCATGTCGCATCTATGTGCGTATTCATTTGTCATCATTTTGGACATTGTCAATCCTAATTAGGGTTTGTCCTCTTATCAATCTTGTCATCATGTGATCTATTTGTCATCGATCCTTGTCCTTTGATCAATTTGTCATCAATCTTGTCATCTTGTGATCTATTTTGTCTTCGATCCTTGTCTTCTTGTCAATTTTGTCATTTTGCGATCAATTTGTCATCGATCGTCGTCCTTCTCAATTGTGTCAATTTGGATCAATTAGTCATTGTTCCTCATCAATTGGCGCATTTATCAATCAAATCACTTATCAACATTGGTAATTTATCAAGTTAGAATCATGATCAAATTGAATCGATATCAATTATCCTTTGTCAAGACCTAATTGTCATCCTTCCATTTCTAATTCATCTTTTAGGGTTTCATGATTTTATTCATTTAACCCTGTTTGATATTTCTCCCTCTAGGTTAAATAATTTATTTATTTATCCTAGGTCTTCATGTCACAATTAAATGTTTAATTTAATTGGCTAACTAATTATTCCTCTTTTTGTGAATTAATTAATAAATGACAAATTATTAATTAATTTACCTAATTTCTCCTAATTCCTAATTTCCTAATTTTTCATCAATTTCTAAATTCCCTCTTTGTGAATTAATTAATAAATGAAAAATTGTTAATTAATTCACTTCATTCCTAATTTCCTCATTTTCTAATTTACCTAATTTCCTAATTTTCCTAATTCCTAATTTCCTCAATTTTCTAATTTCCTAATTTTCAATTCTCTCCTATTTTTCTCCTAATTTCATGGGAATGGCATTTAAATTTGTCATAATTTGTGATAATTGACAATCAATCAATTTTGACATAGAAAGTTGTCATAATTTTGTTATGAATTATCGATCAATCAATTTTGCATAGAAAGTGCAAAATTTGTCATAATTTGTCATAATTGACATTTTTGATTTGCAATTTCCATTTGAATCTAATTCATGCTAATCTTGTCATCTCTCCAATTTGTCTATAAATTGGATGATTTTCTTCAATCCCAACTAATCACTTTGTCGAATCAATCACGCTTCGAGTATTCTTGCACTTCTATCTTGTCTACTTGCTTTCATCTCATGTGTATGCACTTGTAGGTGAGATCCACAAACAAAGCTATTTGAAGAAGAAAGAAAGACAATGGAGTCACATGAAGGTGACATTCAAGTCTGCATTTGGTTTGCTTAAGTTTTCAATCTTGAATATCTTGTTTTCATATCTCTATTGGATGTAATTAGGATTGATCATTGCATTTGAGCTTTTGTGATTGAGCTAGATGACTAATGTTTATATTTGCTTTGATGAATTCCACATTTCCTATCTACAAAGGGTAGATCTCTATTTGGCACCCCTGGGATTATATGATGTGATTATTGGAATGAGTTGGTTAACAGACCATCAAGCTAATGTGGATTGCTATAACAAAGTTGTTGAATGTTTGGATGATGGGGGGAAAGGGGTCGAAATCCAAGGAAAGTTTAAACCCATTAATATAGAAACCATATCAGCCATGCAATTAAAGAAGAAAAGGAGAAGAGGAGGCCAAATCTATATGGTTGAAATTTATGAAGGAAAAGAGGAAAATACACCAACCCTTGAAAATACCCCTTTCTTAAAGGAATTTAAGGACGTTTTTCCACAAGAATTACCCAGTTTACCCCTTAAGATGAAGTTTGAAATTTCTATTGAAGTACTACCAGGAGCTAAACCAGTATCAAGGGCAGCTTACTGTATGAACACAACTGAATTACAAGAGTTCAAAATGCAATTAGAGGAACTCTTAGCTAAGGGATTAATAAGGCCAAGTGTATCACCATGGGGAGAGCCAGTCTATTTTTTTAAGAAGAAGGATGGAACCTTAAGGCTATGCATCAACTATAGGATGTTGAACAAAGTCACCATAAAGAATAGTTATCCCTTACCTCGCATAGAGGATATTTTTGACCAAATGAAAGGAGTGGTAGTTTTCTCAAAGATAGACCTCCGATCAAGGTACCATCAACTCATAATTAAGGAGGAAGACATTCCGAAAACAACTTTCAGGACTAGATATGGGCATTATGAATTCATAGTAGTTCCTTTTGGTGTAACCAACACCCCAGCTGCATTTATGAACCTAATGAATAGTGTACTCCATGACTACTTGGATAAATTTGTTTTGGTATTTTTGGATGACATATTGATTTACTCTAGAAATGAAGAGGAACATTTAGTGCACCTACAAATTGTTTTGCAAAGGTTGAGAGAACATAAGTTATATGGGAAATTGTCCAAATGTGCCTTCTTTGAGGAAAAGATTCACTACCTTGGGCATAGAATATCAAAGGAAGGAATAGCAGTTGATCCAAATAAAATAAAGGCAATAGTAGAATGACCAATCCCTAAGAATATTTTAGAGGTAAGAAGCTTTATGGGGCTAGCAGGTTACTATAGGAGGTTTGTGGAAGGATTCTCTAAGATAGCAAACCCCATCACCTCATTACAAAGGAAGGGAAAAAGGTTTGTGTGGATAGAGCAAAGTGATAAGACATTCCAAATCTTGAAGGGAAAACTAACCTCAGGACCCATTCTAAAAGTACTAGACCCGAATGGACACTTCACAGTCGTAACTGATGCTTCTATTGAAGGGTTAGGAGGAGTACTTGTCCAAGATGAAGGGGTAGTAGCTTACAAATCCAGAAAGCTAAAGACTCATGAAGTTAATTATGCACCCCACAACTTAGAGTTGGCAGCGATTGTGCATGCCCTACAAAAATGGAGACACTTCTTACTACGGAAGCCCTTTGAGTTAAAGTCAGATAACCAAGGACTAAAGTACATCTTTACCCAACCCCACTTAAATGCCAGACAAAGAAGGTGGTTAGATTTTCTAAGTGAATATGATTTTGAAATTGAATATATTAAGGGGAAGGAAAATAGGGTGGCAGATGCCTTAAGTAGGAGGAGACACTTGATGACTATAGCAACATTCAAAACTTCTTTCAAAAGGCAAGTAATGGATGAACAAGGACATGACCCATGGTATGAGCAAGTCAAATTGACTTTAGAATACAATCCAACAGATCCTAATATTGAAGGGTATACATTAGATGAAGATGGGTTGCTCAGATACAATAACAAAATCTACATTCCTAATTCAGGAAAATTAAGGGAAGTAGTCTTGTCGGAGGCTCACAATGCCCCTTATTCAGGGCACTCAAGAGTTAACAAACTTTATGCAGATCTAAAGAAGTTATACTTTTCGCAAGGGATGAAGAATGGCATTGCCAAGTATGTGGCTAAATGTTTGGAGTGTCAAAGGGTAAATGCAAAACATAGGCATCCAACTGGATTGTTGCAATTGCATGATGTACCTCAACACAAGTGGCAAGTTATTAGCATGGATTTTGTACAAGGGTTACCCGTGTCACCTTCTAGGCATGATGCAATAATGGTGGTAATTGACAAACTCACTAAGGTGGCACACTTTATACCAGGGAATCTGGCGGATGATGCACCTACCTTGGCTAGGCACTTTGTTAAGGAAATATTTAGGTTGCATGGAATACCAGAGAAAATCATATCAGATAGAGATGCTAGATTCACTTCAAGGTTTTGGACCACTCTTCAATCAGCTCGAGGAACTCAACTAAATTTTAGCACCACATACCATCCTGAAACCGATGGTCAGACAGAAAGGACAAATCAAATTATGGAAGACCTGCTATGCATGTATTGTATGGACCAATAGAGGAAATGGGAAGAATACCTACCTCTAGTAGAATTTGCTTACAATAATACATATCAAACATCTTTTGGAATGGCACCTTTCAAAGCTTTGTATGGTAGACCATGTCGAACACCTTTGAGTTAGAATAATCTTGAAGATAGAGTGATTGTTGGACCAGATATGTTGAAGGAGATGGAAAGGAAAACCAAGGAAATTAGGCAAAGATTGAAGGAAGGCTCAGATAGGCAGAAAAGTCATGCAGACAAAAACAGGACACCAAGGGAGTTTGAGGTAGGAGAGAAAGTCTTCCTAAGGGTTAGGCCACACAAGAGTTCCATAAGATTTGGGAAGAAGACTAAGCTTGCACCTCGTTATGTTGGACCCTTTGAAATATTGAAAAGGATTAATCCAGTTGCTTATCGGTTGGCCTTACCTCCCCAATTGAGCCGAATCCATGATGTCTTCCATGTATCTCTTCTTAAAAAGTATGTACCTGATGAGAAACATATTTTGAATTGGGATGCTTTACAGGTCCAGGAAATGGGAGGAATAATGATAGAGCCATTTAGAATCTTGGAGAGGTGCCAGTGCCAGTTGCGCAATAGAGAGGTTGATCAGTGCAAAGTGCAATGGGACTAGTATGATGAAAAGAATGCCACATGGGAAGATACTAAGGAGATGCAGCAGCTGTTTCCTTTTTTTTTTTAAACACAAACTATAGACTCTTTTGAATGCATTCAATACGTGCATCAGGACGATGCACAAATTAAGGGGGCAAGGATGTCACAACCCTCCTTTACCACTTTTGGATTTAAAATACAAACTTTATTATATTTTTGGATAAACTATTTAAATGATTGAATGAATATTATAAAAGGATAAAATAATAAAACACACACACACACATGGAAAATATACATTTTTCTTAATTATTTATTTAGTTTTCCTCATCCAATTATGGCACATGTTGCAGGAAGAATAAGAAGCTTCTATAGGATTCTCCACCACCTTGCATGTAACTCCTCCCACTAAGTGTAATCAATTTGCATGAAGTCCAAAATTGGGAAAGAATCTCTTTTTTTAAATAAAATTATGGATAGTGGAATAGAGGGATTGTTTCTTATAAATGTTATGCAAGTTTTCAAAATTGGGAGTTGGTTATTCCATAAAGAAATTCTTCTCTCAAGTAAATTTTTTTTTTTTTAGTCATATTTCATTCTTTTTAAAATAGCTAAGATTTCTTTGGAGGATTTCTTTCAAGTTTGAAGATCAAGGGAAGCTAATTGAAGGATTCATAGGGGGTTCTTCATCAATTGCAAGTATCCAAGTTTTTCTTCTTATTTAGTTTTATTTTATTTTGAATCATGCATTCTTATTTTTGCTGTGAATTAGATTAGATCAATCTTGGTTTAATGCATTTCTGAAATTAGTTTTGAAGAATTAAAATCTTGTTTTCAACTCCTTGCTGTAATTTGGATTAATAAAATCTTGTTGTGAATTAGTTTTGAAGAATCTTGTTTTCAAATCCTTGCTGTAATTTGGATTAATAAAATCTTGTTGTGAATTAGTTTTGAAGAATTTCCCCTGGATTGTTTTATCTTTGTGAATAACTCTCTGGGTTATTCACTCCTGTGAATGAACCCTTATTGTTTACTTTAATATTTTTATCCTTATTATTTAAAATCTACTCCCTGTGTCTATTTAAATTAAACTGGAAACCATATATATATATATATATATATATATATATATATATATATATAAGTACCTAAGTTGATTAAACTATCGCATGAGAAATAATGCAAAGGAAAATGATGTTGCAACGCAGTACGAAGAGATGTACTGCGAACGGTTGCATGGAGTAAGGGCTCACAGGCAGAGTTAATAACTCCGCAAGGGGAGTGGTACCATTACGGTACCCTCCACTAGCCTGCGGTCACTGCTGCGGCAGTGGCCGCAGGGTACTGGAGGGGACCGTGAGGTCCCCCTCCCACTTGCCCCTTAATTGCTATGAGCAATCAACACTTTGTTCGCACGGGTAGACTATATTTTTTTTTTTATATTTTTAAATTTGTTTAATGGAATTCATTTGTAGTTAAAATTTTTAATTGTTAATAATTGATAATAACATTTTAGTAATTGTTTAATTGTTAATAATTATTAATAAATTTTAGTTTAATAATTGTTATTAAATGTTAAAATTAGTAAAGTAAACTTAGGAAAAATTTAATAATAATTCATAGGGATTATTGTATAGCAGATTATTGTGAAAGAATGGGATCACTCAATCCATTGAGGATTTAATTGATTTCTTGGGTGGTAATTTTAGGATTACTTAAATTTTTAAGTCTTATTAATATGATTGATCCAAAATCACCAAAATTATAAACTAAATGCCAGTAACTCTATAATTAATTATTCTCATGATAGGAGTAAACACTTCTTCATTTTGTATGCAAATGACACTACTTTTGCATTGCATTTATATTAATTTGCATTCATTATCTTCATGCAATTGCACGTAAGTTCACAATTATCATTATCATGCCAATACATGTATTAATTTGTTTAGTTGTAGAAGAATCGTATTTCTCTTTTTCAAATAGTATTTAAGTGTCACCAAAGTTCACAAAGTTTAAGTTATGTACATTCATTTCATAATTATATTTCAAGCATGATGTTTTCATAAGCTCTTAGTTAAGAAACTAAGCAAAGGAAGTTGGAAAACCAAAACCTAGTAGCATTCGGTATATAAGCTCTTAGTCACGCTTACGAGTAATGCCGTAGTGTTGAACTACTGCACTTAATGTGTAATAAAGTTGCATCAACGATGTCTGTGGCATCGTCCCTATAAATCATCGGGGAGTAATAAGGGACACTTGGAAGTTAAAATCCAAGGGGTGGGTAATCCCCCTTGGATCAATAATTTATTAAGATAATCCTTAAATGATTTCTCATCTGTTGAGTTAAACCTTAGTAAACCCTATTAGGGTTGGTTTAATGAAATTCTTTTTATGAAATTGATTTATCTTGAAGAATTTTTGGGTGATTGACAATTTGGTCAAGGGTGATGCTCATGATAGGTGTTAGGATGTAGTTGTTAGGCCACCAACAATAGGCCATCTCGAGCCTTTTTTTAAGTGCTACCATCGTGGGTAGCAACTACAGGGAAACTATCTGGGACATTAACCCTAGAAAGGGTTGCATACCCACAAATCAGTTTACATCAAACCATAGAATAGAAAATAGAACTACATACTTTACGCCTTGATCTCGTGCCGAAGCGGGTATGTAGGTAGTCTTGGGATGGAGTTGTCCCTCATACTCAGGAATTCGTGGGTGGGGTCTAGGCTTGGTTGAGTAAGAATCCTATTTGAAAGATAAGATAATTAAATTGGAAAAAGAAATTCAATGAATACTCGGAAGGAATCCCGTATGGATTCGCTTGATTTCTCGAGGCATTAAGCCAAATTCTGAGGCGAAATTCAAGCTTGTATTATTTAACTACTCCTAAGGATGGCGACCTCAGTGCACTTCTGTTAGAAGAGTGTAGTACTTAGTGAGTGGCTCAGGACCTGAATGGTCCCGATGAGTCTAAGTGTCTGGCCAGAGCACCTCCTATCCCAATTGGATAGATGCCTACCCTGTATGGGTAGATGCCTATCCTATATTGGATAGATGAAATATTATGTCCCATATGGACAAATGCCTAACCCATATGGTTAGATGCTCATCCTGGATGGATGAATGCCTAATCCAAATGGATGGATGCCCAGAGTATGCAATTGAAACAAACATAATGATTAAATTAAACACAAAACAAAAGGAATGGTCAATTTTGTTGAGTTAATTATGATGGGTTATTACACATCACAAGCACATAAGACATGATAGTTCATTTCTTTCAACCCAAATTGAAGTGTGCCTAAAAAATCTTAAAGAATACACAAAGTTTTTGTTGAATTCTTAGGCAACCTGCAAAATAGATCCATTAGTAGTCATGATTGTGTTTTGAATTATCTCTTTGACAAGCATATCTTTGACAAGCGTATCTGCAAGAAAAAAGTTAGGCTACAAACATCTCATAGACATAACAAGATTAGCATTAGTGATCTAAACTATGAAATTTTTAGAAAAATTATATGAAATTTTAGCCTAACTTCAAATAGGCATAATTTGTTGCTCGGGACTTGAAATTACAAGCCATATACCTCGTTGGAAAGGTCTCCTAGAGTTCTAGATTACCGATGCATAGACAAATTTGAAAATTCCAATTTGTAGTTTTTCAAAAAAATCACAGATGCAGAAACTCATACGACATGATTTATCAGACAGAACGACAAATATTTAGATTTCACATAGAGACAAAAACCAGCTCGTACGACATAATATTTTGAAGCCAAAAATTTGTACGACACAAAATTAGCTATAGTACAAGTGTGAAATCAACTCGTATGACACAGGATCAACCTAGTACGAGTAAAGAATTTGTAGTCTAAAATCTCGTATGAGTCAGGATTATACCTCATACAAGTCAGGATGAGGTGTCGTCCAAGACTAAAAGGAAGTTTGTACGAGCCAGAAAGGCAACTCGTACGACAATCTGATTCTGATCCAGTAGAGATGAAGTTTAAGGAAGCTTGGGAGGCTAAAAAAAGATGATTTTTAGCCCCACGATGGGTGCCAGAATGTCATTCTCTATGAAGTGTACCTGTACCTACAACCACAATGCACTCAATAAATCATTACAAGCATGGTTAGTAGATTAAATCAAAGACATGTAAAACCATAGCTAATCGACTTATTGGCTCCTAGTAAATGCGAGTATGGAAAATGCTCTTAGATCTGATTAGGTAAATTCCAGTAACTTGACTACATCTAGATGGAGGATTTGAATGATTAAGATGCATAGCAAAATAGCATGATTAAGCTATATGAATGATTGATTATCTTAGCATGATTAAGCTAAGATTTAAGCTAAAGTGAGCATGATAACATTGCTAAAACTGATAAACTATAAGCTAGATGCCTATAGTAACAATGTAAATGAGCTAAAATTGAGCATGAATTAGTAAAATGGTAGAATTCGTGAATTGGCCATTTGTTCTCCAAAATAGGGTCTATTTATAGGATTTTCCAAGGCTAAGGGTGAGTTGGCATGAATCAACGGTTAAGATTGATCTGAAGATATCAATGGTTAAATTGGAGGAGGTTGGCAAAGGGAGTTGGATTAAAGGGAACACTTAGTGACAAGTGTCACAAAGGTTCTAGAAGATGTTGGATGAAAGGGGACAAGGTGGTAGGTAGAATGGGTTAGGTTTAGGAGTGGTAGAAGTTAGGAGAATTGGAATTTAAAAATTCAAATATTAGGAGAATGGCTAATTAATCTCAACAACTCATGATTTGATTTGTTTTAATTAATTAGGGGATTAGAAGAAATGATTTTGATGGGGGAAATTAATTAATTTGAATTAATTAATTAAAGGAGTGAAATGAACCTATTAAATAAATCCTTAGATTTATTAATAAGTAGATGAAAGAGACATTTAATCAAATTGCTTAGTGAATTCAATTAAATTGGGGAGGAAGAATTAATTAAATAATTGCTTATTTAATTAATTATCTTCAGACCATTTTTAGGTGTATACAGTTTCATATATGGAAAGGATTAGGAGATGATAAGACTAGAGTAAAAATTTGATTACCCTTCCAAAGTGTAACACTTGTGATCTCACTTGACAAGTGTGTGAGCAAGTTTCAAACACATGAATGCACTAGGTCTCTCAAGGGATGAGGACACATGTCTCTTTTCTATAAAGTGAGACAAAAGAATGAAAACCATAAGTAACTTAAGCTATTAGTGAATAGGTCAATCCTAGAAAGGCGATTAGTTAAATAGTTGGATAATGACGCAATTTGCACTAACACATATTACTCTACTTTTCTTCTTTGTTATTAAATAACTATTACTTGACTTAGAAGAAATGAAATATGTATCATTTTTTTTCTTCCACTTAGAGGAATTCTCATTTGTTATTAAAGTTGATTGCATCTTAGGTTTTTTAAATTTTTTCTTTATCTTTATTTTGGTATGTTCTTGAATAATTGATGAAGTGATTGAATACATGGAGAGTAACTTAGACTGTTCCCTTACAAGTCTTTCATAAAAATTTTCAAGGTAGGAATCTTAGATTATCCACTGAGATCATCTATTTCAAAGTAAAAGGCAGAATACGAGATCGAATATGGGCATTGTAAAGTTGACAAGTTTAAGAATACACATTCTTTATTTGATATACCTTTACCAAAAACTTGAAGATGATATAGAAATATTTGAGCTCAAATATGAAATATTTAAATTAAGAGAGGGGATCTAGAGATACTAGAGATAAGGTTAATAATTTAGCATCTAATTGAAGGGCATGCAATTCATTTACTATCCTAAATAAATAATTTAACTTATCCCACATTTGTTTAGGTCAAGTATAACTTACAAGATAAAATTGAAGATTAATTATATTCATGTGGGTTAATAATTTGAATTGCTTCACATAATTTATACAAATATACAATTGATTCATATTCTCTTCTAAATTGCATTTGTTTTTCACCTAACAATTTACATAGAATCTATTGTACTTTAATCTTTCAAGTGTAAAAGTCACGTGAAATTAAGATGCTAAGTTTTGGATCCTTACTAAAACATAGAGAGGCACTTGAACTTTTGCCTTATAAAAGAACAAAAGCACATTATTTGTGAATTAATAAGACATAAACCAATTTTATTCATCAAACATTTTATTTAAATACCAACTATCTAATAAACTTCATGTTATCTAAGTAGATAAGTTTCTTCATCTAATTTTAGGAATATTGTGGTGTGAATTATGTTAAAGATCATGTACATTAAAATTAGCTTTTTTTTGCTATAAATTGATTAGTAAAATTGTAAATTTAGAACTTGAAATACCATCTTGTTATTCTTCCTTGGTCCAAGTACTTATCAAGTTATTTGTTTAAATATTTTGATACATTAGCTCTCTATTCATATTGTGAAATTTTATAGGTTGAGATATATTTTATATTTCTTGATTCATCTTTTAACTACAATTATTCCATTTTCACATATATGGTATTTTTTCTCTACAAGTATTTTTTTCTCTTTTCACATAGACTGTTTTATGTTAGAAATATCTATGCACGATAGTAGTTGAATCTTCAATTGTAGAATTTATAATGTAAGAAATTTTAAGTTCATTTAATTTTTTATTTGCATAACTAAATTTATGGCTACTTAATCCAATTGTGGATCATTTACTTTTACAATATTCTACAAGTATTTCCATATTGATAATAAATGTTTACATAAAAATAAAACATGATTCAAACATCTTGAAAATAACTAAATTTGCTTTTGTCTCCTAGCCCACTTGAAAATTATTGTATTTTTACGAGGATATGCAATTAGAGCATTATTTTTCTTTAATCTAAGTGTAACCCAAAAAATCAATTGGTGCTACCAATTACTAAGCTTTCTTAAAATAACATATAACATGTTTTTTTTTTAACTTGAAATAAAAACTCTAAATATTTTAAAAGATCATCAAGAAATTTGAAGAAACACAATTATATCATCAATATAAGCCACACATGGTTTCTTCAAGTGTTTAATTGCATTATTGATCCTTCTTTAATGATAAGCTAGTGTAATACTCAAAATGAATGACATAATTTTCTATTCATATAACCCCTATGATAGAAAAAAAGACTATTTTATACTTATCTACTTCATGATTTTGATTTGTCGAAAAAAAAATTACAATCACATTTAAAGTAAAATATAATTTGTTTATCTAATGATTAAATAAAAAATAAATGGAATGTAATAATTAAAAAGGTTTATATGATTAAAAATACTATATATAGTGAGGGATTACTTAGGCTTGTTTCAAACTAGTAGAAGTCACAAGGGAGACCTCTTCCCCTTCAAGAAGCCATAATGGAAGTCCTAGAGTCACTTGAAATTTTCACTTAAAATGTCTTTTTGAAGACTTGAATATGGATCTCAATCTTGAGAATTTTATGCTCTTGACATTTAAGCACAACTCCATTGACAATAGTATTATTATTTGTAAATGATATAATTTCATTAATGATGTATTAAAAATAGATATAATTTCATTTTTAATACAATTGCTAATTAAAATAGCTAATTTTTCTTTAAATATTAGTTTGAAGTTACAAATTAAATATTAAGAATCATTAATAAAAACAAGATACATAACATAAAAGAAGTTCAGATTCATTGTATTAATTACGTTTTATTTATTTAATTGGAATGCAAATTCTGTTACACCAACAAGACACATCCAAATTATGAAAGGTGTAGCTTCCTTTCGTACACCTTTCAAATATATTATGACCTCGGATAAAATACCGTGACCTTTAGGAGAATCATTATTTCTTAAATTCTTTGGTGTACCATCATGAGGTAAAGGTGTGAATTCATTGTTCATAGGTGACTTGATGGGTGATATTATGGGAGGTGTAACATCCACTTTGTGAGAACATGATGTCATAGAAAGTGACCAATGTAGATTTTGATCTTGAGAGATTGTTGATATATTTATGGGAGTTGTTATGTCTTTAAGAGGTGTTCTAGGAAGAATTTCAATAGGAGGTGTTATTGAAAAAATATTACTAAAAGGTGTATTTGGTACCATTGTAATAATAGATGTATTTGTTGTAACTTCAATAGGAAGCGTGTTTTCTATAGGAGGTACTAAAGAGGGATCTTGCGATGTGATTATTTTATTATTAGATTTAATAAGGTATATATTTTCTTGTTGATGGGTGGATGCTAAGTTTTCATCATGAAATTTAGTTCCATTAGAATGTGTGGAAGGGCCTTGAGGGATTGTAAGCTTAGGAGGACATAAATGGTCTTGAGCTTTTGTGGTATCTTGAGTATGGCATACTGTTTTCTTCCATAATCTTGAATTGGAGGTTGATTGCATTCTAGGTGGGGGATCACTTGAAAAGCATATGACAATCACTGTGAGATTATCAATCGATTGTTCTTTTAATGCATGCCTCACAAGCTCTTGGGAACACTTGACAGGGTCATTGCATAATTGTAATTGTTTCCTCACAACTTCTTGTGCAAAATCACTCTTCAAAACATCCCATACACCATCACTTGCAATAATCAAAAACTCATCTTCTTGTGTAAGCTCATACGTATTCAACTCTGGATCAGCACTTATTGGGCTCAAAAGATTCAAAGCCACACTTTCCAACTTAAATTCCCAATCTCCCAAACCCCTTGAAACACCAAACTGACAATTTACGCCACTTATATAACCATCACTAGAAATTACCCCTCCTCGAGACTCAATCCTTAATCTCTCATCTTTATTTGTAGGCTTGTGATCTGTGGTCATATTGATATGTTTTCCCGACCTACTTAAAACCGCACGACAATCACCTACACAAACAAATTAACAAATAAGACAACAATTTAAAAAAAGAAACACTACATGTTAGATTAGATCTATCAGATTTTCACAGTCCATAATACTAATTGAACTTTGTAAGAACTTTTACATTAATATTTCGAGTCACACTCCCTCAACCATCATCAAGATGAAAGAGAACGGTTGAAAAACATGGAAAAATGCAAAATTCCAGGAAAAAGTTTACCTGCATTAGCAATAAAGAGAGTTCTTCCCCACACCAACACCGTCAAAGCCGTTGTGCCGGCTTTTAAAATTCCGGCAGAACGAAGCCCGTTTTCAATTGCCGCAAAAGCGTTCGTGATGGCCGTTTCGACGTCGTTTGGGAAATTTGGGTCATCGAGAATTAAATCGAGGATTGTTTCCTTCACGTATTTCGACGCCTCGCCGCCGCTGTGACCATCAAAAATGCCGTAAAACGCAGCGGCCGCCGGCGCCGGCCGCCGGAGATTGTAGGCGGAAAGATTATCAACACAGATATGCTCGTCTTCCATGTATTTTCTCTGACCTATGTTTGCGCAGCTGCCCGAGCGCAAAACGGGCATAAATTTATCTTCATTACTTATTTCTGTCTTCTGTAATAATTTTGCATTTTGGTCTTGTTTTGAATCTGGAAATTTTTTGTTCATTTTTAAAGATAAATCCTTTTCGCCGCTGGTTATTTCTAATCCCATTTTTTTGATATCCAAATGGTTGTGTATTCGTTTGTTTCGCAGGGTGTGTTTATAGTTTTATGAAATGACTTGTGAAGCCATCAACGACGTTTGGATGGGGCACGCGAAGTTTTGTACGCCCCGTTTTGAAAATTTAAGACGAAGTGTATGTTTTTTATTTATTCCTCTTTTAAGGATGGATTATATTCTGTAATTTTCAGTGTTAATATATCATTTTAATAATTTTTATGAGATTTTTTAATGTTTCTATTATGATGTGAATTATAGTTAAAATTGTGATTCTTATGTAATGTTTGAGTTGTAATTTTTTGATAAGTGAAAAACTAATTTTGAGTGTTAACATATTATTTTAATAATTGTTTTTTTTTTTTTTGTTGGGTAAAAATGGTATAGCCATTCTAAATTTATTAATAATATTTATTTTTTACACTGCTTCAGTGCAGCTCAAGGGGGAAAGAAGCAGGGAAGAAATCCCCCTCTCCTTGCCATATACAAAATAGATTTTGCTCATCCTCTTGAAATAAACTCTTGATCCCTAGCAACCCTTTCACATGTGGGCTTGATGCTGCAACAACCCTTACTCTGTCTCAACACTACAACAGGAAAATACAACAACATCCTCTAGTTTGATCGAAAAAACCAAATACTAAAGGAAAATACAACTGGGCTCATTGGTCAATTAGAGTTTCAGACTTGAGAAATTCTGGCAAATTGTGGGGAATGAATGATGTGAACTTTGCATCCCAATTAACACTCTCCAAGTCAACTCCCAAGTTTGAAAGCCAATCTGCTACTTTGTTAGCTTCCCTCAAACAATGAGAAACCTTATACTCGTTGAAACGTGGCAGGACTCTCCAGACTTCCTGAATAACGTATTGTAAATCCCAACTGACCACTTTTTTGGAGATGAGAGAGGATGTGATCACCTAGGAGTCATCCTCAATATGAAGATTTCTGACGCCCAATCGAATCGCCATCCTAACCCCACATAGGAGGGCCCTTGCTTCTGCTAAATTATTTGATCCCTTTGGAAGTCTACAGAAAGCTGCTTGCAAAATGGACTTATTTGTCTTTCGCAATACGAAGCCAGTACCTAATCTACCTATGTTGCCTTTTGAGGCGCCATCAAAATTCAACTTAACAAAGTCTAGCTCCAGGGGAAGCCATTCGATTTCTCTCCTTGCCTGAAGTTTTGACAGTTTACCTATGAGGGTACCCTTGAATGGAAGTGCAATGTTTTTCCACTTGTTAAGAATAACATTATCATAGGAAGTGAACGTAGAGGTTAAAGATTTCACTTTAGCAACATAAGCTTTCACCATTTCTGACACAAATTTTTCCGCCAATGCACACACCTGACCCACTGAAGAATTTTCGTTTCTAAATATTCTTTTGTTCCGTTCCCACCATAAGCACCAGGAAATCACAACCAGGATGAATTTCCAAATGACTGAAAAATGGAATCAGAATGAAGGAATGGCCATTGTAGGAGCATCTGTTTTAGTTCAGATAGTAATGGGCCCTGCCATCCTAATTTTCCAGGGGCTCATCTCCAAACATTCTGGGCGAAGTCACAACCCACTAGAAGATGATTAGTGTCTTCCAGCTCATTGTTACACATCAAACAGGTAAAATGTTTTGAAATACCTAGTTGTTTAAGGTGGCCACTAATCAAAATTTTATCTTGAATCACCAACCAGAGGAAGGCACTTGCCTTAGGTAGAACTGCAGGGTGCCACGCAAGGTGGAAAAGAGGAGTATGCAGTGAACTACTTCTTGAAACCAAGGATCTATACCCTTCTTTAACCGAGTATCTACCACTTTTGCTCTTAGTCCAAATCAGCTTATCCACAACACCATTAACAACAATTGGTCTTTGTTTAAGGATATTTAGCAACTCAATCTGGTCCAATTGGGGGATGTGTAAGTCTGAAAAATCCTTCCACTTAATTTCATCTCCGGACTTGGAGATATAATTTGAGACTTTAAGGCCCCAAGCTTGTTCCAAAATTTCCCTAGCACAATGGAGGTTAGGAAGAGCTGACAGCTGAGGAAATCCATTCCAAGAATCCGACCAAAACATGGCCTTATCACCTAAATTAATCACCCAAGATAAATGAGGGAGGATGATGGCTCTATTCTTAACAATAAAATTCCACATAACAGACCCTGATGAAGGATTTCTAATGAAAAAGATTCTCTTCGGGTCTCCCATGTCAAGATATTTGGTCTTGATAATTTTCGCCCATAGGCTGTCCGAGGACTCATAGAATTTCCAAGATAGCTTCGCCCCTAGGCTAAGGTTTCTCTCCAAAATTCTATGAAATCCCAAACTTCCACTCTCTTTTAGTTTATAGAGATTGTTCCATGAAACAAGCGGGATTTTTTTTTTCCATCCATATTGCCTTTCCAGATGAAGTCTCTGAAACATTTGGTGATTTCCTTCATCACCCCCTTCAGGGTTAGTAAGAGTGTCATAATATAGTTTGGAATGGAGCTCAGGATTTATTTAACCAGCAGAATTCTTCTAGCGAAAGAAAGCCACCTAGCTTTTCATGAAGCTATTCTATCTCTAATTTTTGCAAGCACTTCATCCAAAAATATTGGTTTGACATTCCTTTGAAAGAAAGGAATACCAAGATACTTACATGAAGGTAATGCCACCGAGAACCCAAATATGTTTTGTATGATCTTGCATGTTTTAGGGTTGATATTGAAAAATTAATTTTTTTATTTCACAATATTTAACTTTTGGCTCGAAGCCTCACAATATTCTTGAAGGGTTTCTCTAATTGCCTTAGCCTTCTTCACAGAACCTTTACCAAATAGCAACGAATCATCTGCAAAGAGGGTATGAGAGATTACCAATTGGGACTTTTGAATACAGATATTCTCCCATTGGCCCAACCTCCTTTTGAAAGCAATTAATCTACTAAGACCTTCAGCCAAGAGGATGAATAAAAATGGAGATAAAGAGTCACCTTGTCTACTCCCTTGTGAAGAAGAAAAATAGCCACACCGAGTTCCATTAATCATTATTGAAAATTTGACCCCGAAGATGCATGACATAATACATTGGATCCATTTCCTATCAAATCCCATCTTACCTAAAATAGATACTAGGAACTTCCAATTGACCCTGTCGTAGGCCTTCATCATATAAAGTTTCAAGATCATAGCTGGGAAGTCCTCTTCCTTAATTGAATGCAAGATCTCATGTACAATCAGAGCCCCTTCAACTGTGTCTTTACCCAGCACAAAACCCCCCTGTTGTTCTGAAATTATTTTGGGGATTATTTTGCCCAACCAAGTTGCCATGGCTTTTGTGAATATTTTGTATATGGTGTTGCACAGAGAGATCGGTCTAAAGTCTGCCAAAAAGGATGGATGTTGACATTTTGGAATGAGGGTAATTATTGTGTTGTTAAATTATTTAAACATGCAGGAGTGTTTTCTCCATTCTTCAACTGCCTTAAAAATATCGAGGCCCATAAAGACCCAACATCTTTGATAAATGTAAGGTGTAAATCCATCAGGCCCCGAGGCCTTATCTGCGTCCATGAAAGAAACTGAAGACCACACCTCCTCCAAAGAAAAGGGGGCCAACAGTGTTTTATTATCCTGCTCAGACGCAATGTGTGGGATGCAATCAATAACACTTGGGGGTTGCAATGGATCTTGATCATTCTGAGCTAAGAGAAGATTACTAAAAAATGTGACGGCTTCCGATTGGATTTCTAGTTCCTTGGTGAGAAGATGGCCACTTGAATCCTTAATTTGAAAAATGGAGTTTTAATGTCTTTTAACTTTAGCTGATGTGTGGAAGAAGGTAGTGTTTCTATCTCCCTCTCTTAGCCATAATTCCCTTGAGCGTTGTCTCCAGTATATCTCTTCTCTAAGGAGAACTTCTTCAAGCTGCAAGGTTAAATCTTTTTGCTTGTTATAAACTTCCGTAGTCACTCCATTTAGCAAGATGAAACCACTAATTTCATACAACTGTCTTTGGAGATCTGATTTATATCTGAAAATATTGCCAAAAGAAAACTTATTCCATTCTCTAATCTTTATTTTCATATATGTTAATTTCTTTGATAGCTTGAACATCCAAGTACGTGCATAGAATAGACATTCAGACCACCGGGTTTACAAAAGTGACATTAAATTTGGGTCCCTAAACCACATTTTTTCTATCTTAAAATTCGGCCTAGGCTTAAAGGTTGAAGGATCCAGTTGAATAGCTACTGCAACCGCAAAATGATCGGACCCTGTTAAGGTTCATAATAAAGATGGGAAACATTCATGGCTTGCCAACCAATGAGGATTTACCAAGAACCTATCTAGCCTAGCCCCAACAAACTGAAGACCTTTTCTCTTGTTTGACCAAGAAATCTTTCCATTACTAGGAACACAATCAAACAATTCGTTACCTTCAATGACGTCTTTGAAATCCTAAGTAACTTTTGGTGATGGATCAACCCCACCCATTTTATCAGCTACACCTAAGGTAGCATTTAAATCTCCGGCCAAAATAACCTTGTGTCCATCCAGGCCTTGCAGCAACTGAGAAAAGGAGTGCCACAGTCGTTGTTTACCCAGAACTGGTGTTGGACCATAAACATTTATCAGAATGAAGGTGAGAGCAAAAACTGACACTTCCACTGCTATCCATTTTTCATTTACTGCTAATAGAGAGATTTGGCATTTCTGATTGTTCCAAAGAATGGCTATACCCCCAGAAGTTCCCAAAGAGAGGATTTGCAGAAATGCCCATTTCTTCCAAGACTTGAAAAGTTTGTTTCCATTTTCTACTGACAACTTAGTTTCTTGCAATAGCAGTATATCAGCCCCGCTTACAAGGATCTAACCCCTAATGAGTCGGGCTTTGTTAGAGGTATTTAAGCCTCTAACGTTCCACGATACAATCCTCATTTGTTCTTCGGAGAGCTCCTCACCCTCCTACTTCCAGTTAGTAATCTTGAGAGGAATTTCTCTACTTCTTTCTTAATTTTCCTAGGAGTCCTTTGAAAGTTTAATGTCAACTGAATTCCTGATTCAATTTCATCCCTTAGCTTTGAACTCTTCGAAGGACGACCACTGGGCCTTTTTGGTGAGACGATCTCTCATACCTTAGAGGGATCGAAGTCTGACTGGGATATTGAACATGATATTTGTGCCAGATTTTCCATACTCCCAACATCTTCAACGGAAGTGAGACCCTGGGCTCTCCAACTATCTTCAGAATTTGGAAGTTCCTCATGACCATCAGCTTCTAATTTATCCGCTGCCACTCCCAAAATCATGGAGTCTACCATCATATCAAAATATGGTTCTTGTAGAACTCCCTTGTTAGCTTCTGCTAGGCCTTCATTTTGAACCACATGTACTTCTTGCTGACCATCTAGAGCTTGGGCTACATTAATGGATATCTTCTTGGGCAAATTTTGATCTGCCCCACTAACTTCGTTGACATGGACATTTTTCAATCCGTGAGCCTCTTCCTCTACTGGATCCTTTAACTAGACTGTTTGGCTTGGACATTGGGCCAAATCACTTATCATCTTTGGGACATATTCATGGCATCTATCAACTTGGAATTCTTCCATTCCAAATGTCGATCCCACCTCCTTGTTTTTCAACCGATTTATTTGGGAAATATCAACTATACTCCCAACTTGGCAATTTGGTTTGTCTTGCAAACGACCTTCTTCTACCAAAATAACTTCCTCCTCCTCCGCAATCTCATACATCACCTTGGTGGCCTACTCTGTAATCATCTGATCTGCCATTTCCTTGGCTTTACGGTGAACCTCCAGTTTTCTCATAAGCTTATCTTGCTCTTTATCCTGAAGAAATAGCTCTGGAACTTTCAGATCTAACACTTGAAGGTATGGAGGTGATTGTGAATGTTCGATTAGTGTTGCATGATGGGTACAGGGGTATCTGTTTGGCCACTGTTGACTGAAGTTTGGGATACTCATCACAATCAACAGAAAGTAAAAGAAGTTGGCAAACATAAATTGACATTTCAGTATTATCTCTTGGTCTGAGAGTCCTCTGTTGAAAACATTTGTGCATATTGCCATACTCTGTGTTTGACTGTTAATGTTGGCATCTTGACCAACTCGTTTCAGGGAGCATGCGAATGGGTCGGAGTTGTGGTTTTTGCAAACCACAACATCTGATTAGAGTGTATCCTGACACTAGGTGCTAAAGTGGCCAAGCTTGTTTTGATATTTGTGGACAATATATTCTTCCTGTATAAATTTTTTTTGGATCCAAGTACCCCATTTTGAAGAAATTGATATCTCCTTAGGAAACTCCTTTGCCGAATCAATGAGAATACAGACTCTTAGAACCAGATGAGGGTCTTCAAAAGGGACAAGATCATGTTTGATAAATATTCCAACTTTATTTGCTAAAACTTCAATTATCTCTGGTTCCCTATGCTCCAGAGGCAACAGAGGGAAGGAGATCCAAAAGGGGAAAAAATGACATGCCTTATGGTGTGGTCTGAAATTGGGAGTCCATATCACTGAAAATAGACCAACTCCTTTGTAGAACCAACCTTTATGATTATGGACTACATCGCTAGCCTCTTTAGAATGGAAAAGAGCAATGAAGAAATTGGACTCAGGGTCCATGATGAAGATATCCTTTGATCCCTCCCAGAAGTCAAAAGGCCACACTTTAATATCTGCGAAAGACAATAATGAGCTGGAAAAGTTACCAATGATCGTCGTTTGCAGCAAAAAGTCAATATGATGTTAGAGCATATGCTTTGGAAGGGTGATTGCAATAGGGGATCCAGACTCCGGGGGAGATTTGGTATTTATCGTCTGATCTTGCTTCACTTTCCATGTTTCCTTCACCGCTCTTGGATTGAGAAGATCTCTATTACCAATCTGTTCCACATTATCGGTGTGTGGGACATGTTTATCCATGTTGATTTCTGTAAGGGGCTGCTGTCTACGGGAGACCAGTATGCTTCTGGGGTTATAAGTCCCTTCTTATTCTCAGCAGGTGGAAGTTGTGGTGACGGACATATGTTTATTGCCAAGCTTCAGATGTGTGAGAACTGGACGAAAAACTTATATAGGGGGAAGCAGAGTACCCCGACCATTCACGAGAGAACGTATCTACATTGTGCTTTACTTTCCACAGGCGAAGGTTCATGGTGGAGAAATCCAAGGAGGACCAAAACAACATTCCAGCGAGCAAAGGTGTTCAGAGCGATTGCAGAGCAGAGGTGAAGTAGGAGCAGCAGCAGAGTAGCAGAGTGACTTGGAGTCCCCGTTTAGGGAGGGGGCCTAGGTCTTGTACTGGGTAAGCCGTCGCGGGCTCACGAGAGAGTCAGTGGTGCGCCAGGTTGAGTTCCAAAGGAGACAGGGTCTTTGTGGATCAGGAGTTTACGTGAGAAGCTACAGCCAGGGGCGAGGTGCAGTGGTGTTTGTACCGGTGTTTCAAGAGTGGACGTTGATCGAGGGGCGGGAACTTGTAATCGAGTGCTGGGGAAGTACTCGGGGTAGTGACCAACGATATAGTTGGAATTGTTTGTAGACCGGGCCAGGGGCCATTCTTCAGATCAATAAAGCTATCTTATTGCCCCAACATTGTGTTATTGTGTAAAGATTCCACTGTGCAAGTTTGTACGTGTTGTGCAAGTGTGTGTGTGCAGGTTCTGGAGCTTGGGAGTGCTTACAGGCGTAGTCTGAGTTCTTGGAAGTGCTTGGATCTCACGGACAAGTACCTAAAAGATCGTCGGTGCCGCATGGGAAAACCTAGCCCCGTGACAGTTGGTATCAGAGCGACAAGGTTTTGACACCCCAAGCTAGCACACTAAAAGGGAGTTCAGTTTACAGCAGTCATGCCGAAGTCAAAAGCGAGGGATTCTGACAGGGAGTCAGAGGGGGAGCAGGGCTCGCCCCATATTCATGTCACTGAGAGGTCCAAGACAAAGGAGCGACTTCTTGAAGTGAGAAACCGTTTGGAGGCTTTGGAAGAGATGGAGCTGCCGGCGCGCGCGGAGGCTGCCGAGGTAAGACTGGACGTTGCTGAAGGTGAGATCAAGGATCTCCAGGTCCTGTATGGACATGAACAGTAAGAACGAGTTAGACTCGAAGACGAGTTGAAGAAGGCTCTTCGGGAGATCGAGTTTGTCAAGAGTTGTGTTTCTCAAGCAGGGATTACCAAGGGTGCAAGAGTGACACCACCTGAAAAGTATGAGGGTGATCGAGACAACAAGATCATGGAGAATTTCTTCTTTGACATGGGTAGGTACCTGAAATCCATGAGGGGATTGACGGACGAAGAAAAGGTGGAGACGGCCACAGGATTCCTCACTGGAGCAGCAAAGCTTTGGTGGAGGACCAGACTTCAGGATATGGAGGCTGGTAGGTCGGTAGTCAAGGTAGACACATGGGATGAGTTGCGGGATGCACTCAAGGAGCAGTTCAAGCAAGAGAATGCAGGTTGGACCTCCTTCAAACAGCTTTCAGACCTAAAGCAAATAGGGAAGATCCGAGATTATATCAAAGCTTTCTGGGTCCTTATGTTGGAATTTCCAAATATGGATCAAGATTTCAAGTTGTACCACTTCTTGAAGGGTCTGTCACCGTGGGCTCAGAACGAGCTACAGAAGCTGAAGGTTCCAAATGTCGAGGAGGCCATTTCAGTCGCGGATCGACTGGTTGACTACAAGGATTTGCCAAAGGCACCGGGTGCATCGAGTGGATCCTATCCGCCGAAGAAAGACAAGAAGCAGTTCCAACCTAAGGACGATGGAAAGTCTAAGGGAAAGGGGGACTCTTCTAGCAGCAAACAGAGTGGGACAGGGAAGTCCTCATCTGGTAAAGGTTCCAACAAAGATTTGAGAGACGCCGAGTCAAAGGCTGACAAGAGAGGGCATGGATGTTTCATCTATGGAGGCTCAGATCATTGGGCGAGAGAATGTCCGCAGCGACAGAGGTTGAACTCTACACAGATGACAGCCGAACAGGATGGTCAGATTGCAACGATGGGTGTGATCCAGCGTTTGGGCACAGTCAATGCCACCAAGCAGCCTAGGGCAACGGCTGCCAAACCTGAGAACCATAATAAGTTGTGTTACGTGGAGGCCCAGTTGAGTGGGAAGTACACAGTGGCTATGGTGGATACAGGAGCTACTCACAACTTTATCTCAGCCGGGAGAGCTAGAGATCTGGGGTTGAAGGTGCAAGCGGATGCATGCTCTTTCAAGGCGGTGAATTCCCCGTTCAAAAGGATACATGGTATTGTCCGGGACATACCACTGAAAGTCGGCTCGTGGCAGGGTCGCATGGATCTAACAGTGATCGAAATGGATGATTTCGAGTTGATTTTGGGTCAAGAGTTTTTGAAGATCGGCAAGCTTGCGGTGATACCTCACCTAGATTCGTTGGTGTTTTTAGATCCAAAGCAGACATGCTTGGTGAAGATGACAGAGAGGCGACAGTTTGGGAAGGCTCCGATGATTTCAGCATTGGGAATGAAAAAGGCGGCCAAGAAGCATGGTAAGGAACCGATGTTTTTGGCAGTGCTACTTGGAGGTTGGGATGAACTTGAAGATGTGCAGGAGACACCCATTCCACCTGAAGTAGAGGAAGTCATTCTGGAGTTTGAGGACACTATGCCAGTCAAGCTACCCGCTCAACTCCCAGAGAGGAGAACTGTAGATCACAAGATTGAATTAGTACCAGGGGCGAAGCCACCAGCACAGGCTCCGTACAGGTTATCTGGTCCTGAGATGGTAGAACTAAAGAGGCAGTTGGAGGAGCTGCTTGAGGCGAGTTACATTAGGCCATCCCGTTCTCCGTATGGGGCGCCCATGTTGTTCCAGAAGAAGAAAGATGGAACATTGAGGTTATGTATCGACTTCAGGGCCCTGAACAAGTTGACCATCAAAAATAAGTATCCCCTTCCTCTTATTGCTGATTGTTTTGACCGATTATCTGGGGCAAAGGTCTTCAGTAAGCTTGATCTTAAGCAGGGCTACTATCAAGTGAGGATTGCAGCGGGAGATGAGGAGAAGGTTGCATGTGTGACCAGGTATGGGTCATACGAGTTCATGGTGATGTCATTTGGGCTATGCAATGCACCCGCAACATTTTGTACACTCATGAACGATGTGTTCCGACCTCTGTTGGATAAGTCTGTGGTGGTGTATCTGGACGATATACTAGTCTACAGTAAGAACATGGAGGAGCACAAGCAACACTTGGCAGAAGTATTTCAGTTGCTCCGGGAGAACAAGCTTTTTGTCAAGAAGGAGAAATGTGCGTTTGCTCAGGAAGAGGTGCACTTCTTGGGGCATATCATTGGAAAAGGTTTCATTCGTCCAGATCCAGAGAAACTAAGAGCAATCTGGGATTGGGAACCCTTGCAGAATATTCATGAAGTGAGGTCGTTTCTTGGTTTGGCGAACTACTACAGGAGGTTTGTTGAAGGGTTTTCTAGATGTGCTGCGCCCTTAACAGAACTTCTAAAGAAGGACTGAAAGTGGAAGTGGTCAGACAAGTGTCAGACGGCCTTTGAGACACTCAAGGAGAGACTCACGTCAGCGCCAGTGTTGGCATTGTCTGATTTCATGAGGCCATTCGAGGTTCAAAGCGATGCTTCGGACTTTGCAGTCAGAGGGGTGTTGATGCAGGATGGACATCCAGTGGCTTATGAGTCAAGAAAGTTGTAGGATAGGGAGAGGAATTACCTTGCCCATGAGAAGGAGATGACCGGGATCATTCATTGTCTTCGGACTTGGAGACACTATCTCTTGGGAACGCGGTTTGTGGCGAAGATAGACAATGTTTCCTCAACGTATTTTAAGACTCAGGCGAAGCTCACTCCAAAGCAAGCCAGGTGGCAAGAGTTCTTAGCAGAGTTTGATTTTGAGATTCTCTACAACCCAGGAAAGAAGAATGTTGTAGCGGATGCTCTAAGTAGGAAGGGACAGTTAGCTGCTATTGAAGGGGACCAGGAGGCACAGCCTGGGGCTAGCCGAGTGGAACTATCTAGCGAGGTGTTGGAGTCTATCAAGGAGGGGTACTTGATGGATCTTCAGGCGGCGGAGCTGTACAAACAGGCTAAGGAGGGTAGGAATCGGAAGTTCAGCATCAAGGATGGGTTGTTGTTGTTCACACAGGATCGAGTTTACCTTCCGAAGTGGAAGAATGTGAGGAGGGAAGTTCTCAACGAATGTCACGATAGTCTGTGGGTAGGCCATCCCGGACAGAAGAGAACCCTTGCATTGGTTGAGAGAGGCTTCTACTGGTAGAACATGAGGAAAGATGTGGACGAGTATGTCAGGAGCTGTCTCATATGTCAACAGGATAAGGCGGTAACTAAATCTCCGGGAGGTTTATTGCAGCCCTTACCCGTGCCAGTAAGACCATGGGCAAGCGTGAGTATGGATTTCATCACAGGGTTGCCAGAAGTGGACGGGTACAGTAGTATCATGGTCGTGGTTGACAGGTTCTCGAAGTATGCTATTTTTGTACCGTTCAAGGCACCGTGCAGAGCCGAGGACATTGCCGACTACTTTTTCAGGAATGTTGTGAAGTATTGGGGTGTTCCGTTGAGTATCATTAGTGATAGGGATGCCCGCTTTACTAGCAATTTCTGGAAGGAGATATTCAAGCTAATAGGGACAAAGTTGCTCATGTCGACGAGTCATCACCCGGAGACAAATGGACAGACCGAAAGGATTAATGGGGTCCTGGAGGACTATCTGAGGCACTTTGTTTGGTCGGACCAATCCAACTGGCCAAAGTTGTTGGACCCAGCGCAGTTTAGCTACAACATGTAGAAGAGTGCATCGAGTCAGTATTCACCTTTTGAATTGGCTACAGGTCAGTAGCCACTAACTCCTCATACTGTTTTGAGCAGATATGTCGGGGACTGTCCGGATGCAAAAGATAGGTTGAAGGAGTGGCAAGATCGAGTGGATCATGCGAGGCATAACTTGGTCAAGGCTGCGGAAAGAATGAAGCATTATGCAGACTCAGGGAGGAGCAATCTGGAGTTCAATGTTGGTGACAAGGTCTTTCTCAGGATGGACCCAGTTCAGTTTAAGACACCCAAGGGGTTGAGTGCATCACTTGGTCGCAGGTTTGACAGACCATTCACAATCGCAGGGCGGATTGGGAAAGTTGCATACAAGCTGAAGTTACCGACGCATCTTAGAGTCCACAATGTTTTCCATGTCAGCCAACTTCGTCCGTATCATCATGATAAAGAGGACAACAACAGGAACATACCAACCCGAGGACCAGCATTTGTCAAGGACAGGCCGGGACTAGATGTGGAGGAAGTGATCGCTGTAAAGGAGAGAGGATTTGGAAATAGGAAGTGGAAGGAGTTCTTAGTTCATTGGCAAGGCCAGTCCTGAGAAGAGGTGACTTGGGAGAAGGCTGAGAACCTCTGGAAATATGAAGCCAAGGTTTTGGAGTTCTTGGAGAGGAACTCCAGCCCCCCCTTCTAAGTGTAAACAAAGTTGGGGGCCTCTGCAGCATAAGTCTGGGACTGTGTTGCCGGCGTCGAGGACGTTGCCTATTTTAAGTGGGGGAGGATGTAAGGGGCTGCTATCTTGGGGAGACTAGTATGCTTCTGGGGTTATAAGTCCCTTGTTATTCTCAGCAGGTGGAAGTTGTGGTGACGGACATATGTTTATTGCCAAGCTTCAAATGTGTGAGAACTGGACGAAAAACTTATATAGGGGGAAGCAGAGTACCCCGACCGTTCACGAGAGAACGTATCTACATTGTGCTTTGCTTTCCATAGGCGAAGGTTCATGGTGGAGAAATCCAAGGAGGACCAAAATAGCATTCCAGCGAGCAAAGGTGTTCAGAGCGATTGCAGAGCAGAGGTGAAGTAGGAGCAGCAGCAGAGTAGCAGAGTGACTTGGAGTCCCCGTTTAGGGAGGGAGCCTGGGTCTTGTACTGGGTAAGCCGTCGCGGGCTCACGAGAGAGTCAGTGGTGCGCCAGGTTGAATTCCAAAGGAGACAGGGTCTTTGTGGATCAGGAGTTTACGTGAGAAGCTACAGCCAGGGGCGAGGTGCAGTGGTGTTTGTACCGGTGTTTCAAGAGTGGACGTTGATCGAGGGGCGAGAACTTGTAATCGAGTGCTAGGGAAGTACTCGGGGTAGTGACCAACGATATAGTTGGAATTGTTTGTAGACCGGGCCAGGGGCCATTCTTCAGATCAATAAAGCTATCTTATTGCCCCAACATTGTGTTATTGTGTAAAGATTCCGCTGTGCAAGTTTGTACGTGCTGTGCAAGTGTGTGTGTGCAGGTTTTGGAGCTTGGGAGTGCTTACAGGCGTAGTCCGAGTTCTTGGAAGTGCTTGGATCTCACAGACAAGTACCTAAAAGATCGTCGGTGCCGCACGGGAAAACCTAGCCCCGTGACAATCTCGACTGGGGACCCCAGAGGTGTTTCTTCACATATATCGAAAACCGGTTGCTTCTGGCGAAGGAGTTTTATTTTCCAGGGTTGCCTCTGCTTCTCCATTCTGAACATATGATAGTGGGCCCTATTTCTTGTCATGTGGTCCCAAAACCCCAGTTCCTTTTCCTTCTAAAAAGCCTAGTTTTATCGCCCAATATAATTTTCCAAATTCTCAGGCGGGATCTTAACATTGGTGCCTTGAAAACCTAGTCGACTTTGCTGATCGAGCGGCTTTCCACTAAATCTATTATTATCTGGCCTCCTTTTAGATTGACCATCACCATTTGTTCTAGAGTCAGGTGGAATCTCAAGGTGGAAGCACGGATTAACGAAAAATGGTTTGGCAGGTTGAACAATCGCCTTGCCACTAAATATTCTTTTAAAACACTTTATGTCTGTCTGACGTGTGTAAAATTTTTTGCACAGTAGTAGAATCTAGCTAGTAGAATCTAGCTAGAAAAGTAAAAAATTTTGCACAGTAGTAGAATCTAGATAGAAAAGAAAAGAAACAAAACTTGCATATTGAAATCTGAAGAAAAAGAATTAATGTAATTAAATCATTTACATTACCATATTGAAACTTGAATGAATTACAATTGGTTTATAGATCATAGAAGTAGAAATTATGCATTAGATGCATGGAATTTCTGGAGATAAACATCTGTTTGCCTGAAAACAAAACTGGAAGACGAAGAGGGAGTTAAAAACAAGAATGAGCTCCTTAGTTAGCCTTACATGCACAACGCATGAATTTATTTGGTAATTCCTTTGTTCCTTTTCTCTTCTAGAGGTTGTTAATGGGCTCTTATGGCTTATAGCCATTCTCAGATGTAAGCTCATTAGCAAGGACACAATTATGATCAATGTGCTTCTTTTCTGAATTTTAATACAATGGGTGTTGCCCCTTGCAGCTTTTTACTTACCAAAAAAATTATTTTGTTTCGCATTCTATCTTTGAAATGATGTACATAAATTAAATAATTTAATTATTTAATTCCCTAGTTAATTCTTCATACACCTCCACTTCATTAGTTCAACTCACAGTCACTCTATCGACTCTTCAATTTAGCGTTCTAATTCATGCATCCACTTAACTTCTTCTCTCAATTAGTTCATTGAATCATGTAATTAGTTCACTTCCTAAATTTAGCCTTCATGTCTTTTCAACAATTCCCATCCATTAATTCTTCTATTTGATCTACATTATTGATCAATATTATGTAGGATCTATAAATACAACCTTCATCTACCGCATTCATGCTTCATAAATATTTGAATTTTTTTATCATACTGATTATTGTGTAGTTTAGTTTATGTTAATTGTGAGAGCAACCTGTATACACATAAAATTGGCTATGAGAAATTAAATAAATATTTTATATTTATTTAATAATTATTCTTCTATTAAATAGTTAATTTGAAAATATTAATTTATTTAATTCATTTTATGTTCTATTAATTAATTTTATTCAAACATTTTATTAATTAATTCATTTTATCCCATTCTTCTAATTAAATAATTAAATATTTTTATATTTGATTATTCCTCTATCCACTATCCTATAGTCTCATTAATTAAATAATTTCTTAACAATTTAATTCTATTTCCAACTCACCTTTCCATCTCCACTTCATCTTTCCTTTGTCAACTCATCCATCGTGTGGCTGAATTAAGTCAACAAAATTAAATTAAATAAATCATTTATTAGCCACTTATCTCCAACTTCCAAAATAAATGAAATATTGTGTACGTACACATATTTCCTAACCTTCTTCTATATTCTCTCCAACATCCATATATCTTAGGAGGACTTGAGTCCACTTGTTCTCTCATTCCTAAATCTTCTACAACTATCCTATATCCTCTCAAGTCTTCAACTCAGTCAAAGTGAGATGAGTGACACTTGTCTTCTCCTTCCCCCTTTCTCTCAACCTTCAACTTCTTTCTCATAGCCATCCAATTTGTAAGATTGGATCATGACCGTTGATATCTACCACCTAAGCTCATGCACTTAAAAATCTATAAAAAGAGGTCTCCTAAGCCAGTTTGAAACTAATAGCTAATCTTATAGTCATTCTAGGATTTTTTATCTTGCATATGTGAGTTTGAGTTTGAAGAAAATAGAAATTTTAAATTTTTTGTCATAGCTTAATATCATGTTAGCTTAAATCATTGCATATGCATATCATAGTATCAGTTAACTATCAACCCATTCTTCATATGCCATCTTGGAAGCTACATGTTCTTGTCTGAGAGCAAAATTATCTGCAACCAAGAACAGTGAAGTTAGGACACAATTAGACATAAATCATGAAGGTATAATCTCTTTTATTTATTTTTATTTCATGTTGTCTCATTAGTTGAAGCTAACTTTTCCTATAGATTTCTTTTATATCTCACGATGGACTAACAAGTTTTAGGTTAACTCTTTGGAGTTCAACTTTAGCCTCAACATTTTTGGCACCCACCGTGGCGCTCAGGCCTCACACTTACATTTCTAAAATCCTATCTTATTCTAGCAGAATTAATTTAATGCTTTTGTACTTGTCAATTTCACACATCTGTGAAATTTGACAATGGATTTGTTAAGTAGGTTAGTGCTTTTATCACTTAGGTTAATGCATCTTTTAAATAAAATAGTGTTTTTAATAATGAATTCATGCATTCAAGAAATAGGTTAGCCCCTTTATCGTACAGGTTAGTGCTTTTTTTGTTTAGGATAGCGCTTTTGCCATCTAGGATAACGTTTTTGCTCGTTAGGATAGCACTTTTGTAGTTTTAGTGCTTATGTTCTCTCAGTGGGTGAAAGTTGAATTTTTTATAATCTCAAAGCTAACAATTTTGCAGGTTTGAATGTCCAAGACTTAAGAATTTGAAAACTACTGACATTTGTGGGTGCAGGATTCAGTTTGACCAAATTTCATGCATTTCCTCACTTAGCTAAATTAAGTGTTTTTCAAGTAAGACATCAAATCTTGCTCATCTAGTCTAACTAGGAGGATAATCAACAAAATGCAACTTACATTTGAGTGTCTTTTCTAAAGTAGTTACACATAGTTTTTTTAGAAGGCTTAAAATAAACCTTTTTCTTTCGTGTTAATTTGAATGTAGCAGGCAAGTATGCTCTCGCCCTAATATGGTGATCAGAACACGAGACCTATTTCCTTTATGTGTAACCTTTAGAGGGCCTGCCTTCCCGAGCTACCTTGAGGGGGCCAGTGAGAGGGGAACGACCCAAGTAGAAATAGGTTAATACCGAGTCCTTTCGATCCACTATAAATAAATCATGTCTCTGACGAAAGTCATGACAAAATGTGCTGATTAGTTCATATCGACAATATGTTTCCCCATACACCCTATGGAGCATGACCTCTATAGGCTAGGAACCTTATGCATTTACAAAGTTTAAAGTGTTGCATGTATGGTCACATGACTGGAAGCCCTTACTAAAAATCTTTTGTATTTTCTGCCAGAATCCTTTTAATTGTTGGCACAGGAGGTCAAACCTCTGAAGTGTCTCACAAACATACGGTTCTCAGTAGAGATATGAAGTTTTCTATGGGGATTTTTCATGGAAACTAGTGCTTGGCTTCCTCGGAGAAGTGAGTGCCGAGGGTGGAGCCAGTGGGGTCAAGCACCTAAATATCCACTTTGAATAGCGTAGCCTCGGGGGAAACCCCATGTGAGATTCAACAATTATTGTCTCGACCTACAACAAGTTTTGTGCTTGGTTGTGAACTTTTCTTTCCAAACATTGTGTCTTTTGTGTCTGCAAAACCTTCTCAAAATGATAAAAAACTTGAAAAAAATCATCATTCTGAAATGAGTCAAAAATCCGAGAACTTGGTGGAAAATTGAAAAATATTTTTAACACAGACAAAATCATGCACTTGTTACATAGAATAATGCATTTTCCATGTAGAATGACACTATTGATCAATAGTACAACTCTTTTAAGATCTAGAATCACACATTTTCTCATTAAAACAACTCTTTTGCACCTAAAACAACTATTTTGCTCCTTAGTGTAGAGCTTTTACTGTGCAGAGCAACACTTTTATTCAACAGAACATCATATTTGCACTATTTGACAACGCATATACAATTAGGTCATGCATTTGTTTTAGCGCATTCAAAATAGAGAGAATTTCAACTTGTCACCAAAGAATTTTGAAAACAGATCTAGATATCCATTTTCAAGAAGATCTCATTTCATCTAACATAGACTTCATAGCTAGTCAAGCAAACAGGGCTTCTTCTAACAAAATCAGAGGAATATCATCTAGTAATCTTATTTTCACACTTTGAACTAGTATCAACATTAGATACTTAGTCTAGCTATCCAAGTTAGTCAAATCCATCTAGTTTCCAATATTGGGGAACTTTATCATATCTTATTTTTAGAAGGTGGGTTATTGAAATGACAAGGATGACAAGGATGATAAGGAACAAGTAGCTAGGTTAAGGGATGATTATGGCATAATAGATCTTATTATTCCATGACATGCTATAATAGGTCCTATTATGCCATTAAATGGCACAAAAGGACTGTTTATGCCATGTCATGGCATAAAGCTCCTATTATGGTCCTATTATGCACCATGCCATGGTATGATAGGACCAATTATTGACCTATTATGCCATGTGATGGAATAATAGGACATATTATGCCATGATGGCATAATATGTCTTATTATGCTATGACATTGCATAATAGGTCCATAGTTGGTCCTATTATATCATGTCATGGCATAAACATCCTATTATGGTCCTATTAGGCCATGTCATGGTATGATATGACCAATTATGGACCTATTATGGCATGTCATGGCATAATGGGACCTATTATATCATGTCATACCATAATAGGACCTATTATGCCATGATGGCATATTAAGTCCTATTATGCCATGACATTGCATAATAGTCCACCTATTATGCCATAATGGCATAATAGGTCTATAATAGGACCTATTAAGCCATGACATGACATGATTTTCTCGAGCTGCCAACTTCATCATCTAATTCATCTCCAACACTAAAGTACTAATTCAACATGTTTACTTAGTAAATGACCACTTAGAGAGGTTACCATCTAATATATTTGTACTATTCCAACACAAAGTACCAATTCAACATGTTTACCATAATTGTGACTAATTATTTATTATATATTACTTTATATATGTTGATCTTATTTTACTTTTCTTACAAGTTCATGTATGGAATATTTATATTGATTTTAATATTTGATGCATTTTACAAGAAATGAATGCATTAAATTGAATATACAATAGATTTATGAAGTTTCAATGAAATTTTTTATTAAGTTTTGTGCACAAATTTTATATTTAATGATTCAAAAGTAAGTACATGTATATTTTTTAAGTTCAATATTATATTATATTTCATGTGTATCTCATTCGATAACATAGAAATGTTACTATTTATAAATGATTTTTTTAAAACTAAAATAGATTCTTCTTTGACATAGAGTTGTATATAATTCATGTATATCTTTATATATGAAGGAGCTCTTTGTTATGATGGATGTGCTTGACATAGATGAATTGTTAGGTGAAAATCCCCCACCGCAACCCCCTCCTTCTCCACCTCCACCTCCACCACCACCGCTATCACCACCACCACCTCCACCTCCACCTCCACCCCCTAGATTAGATGAAATTCATTTAAGAGAAAGAATTAATGAAAACCTACAAGTTATTGAATAGAATATTACTTCAATCCAAACTGAGCCAATTAGCCCCCCCCCCTCACCCCCCATCTTCTAGAATTTGTAAAATCAATGCAAAATATTGTTGAGTTAGTTAGATCAATTGCATGATTTTTATGTTGATAGATTAACTTATAGGAAGATCACTGATCTTAGAATAACCAAAGATCATTTATGTCCGTATTTTACTAACCCAAAAACAAAAGAACCAATGCAACCTACCCAGAAAAGAATTTTAATTAGGTGGTGTGCTCATCCAGAAATGGCTAGATACTTCTGGGATAGATGACGGATGGTTTTTCATTATCCACCATATCATAATTATGAGGTCCCTTTATAGTTTTTGAATAAATTATATTGTGAGTTTGTATTGCATAGAAAACCAAATTATTTTGATATTAAGTCATTCCAGGGTGTTGGTGGTGGAATGCCACATTATAGATTAGGGGCATGCACTAATAATCCCCTACCAGATCCACCCATGGTTCCACCTATTGCTCCATCGATTCTTGCAGATGTGCAGAATACATCATTCATTTCAACATTAGATGCTTTGACTTCCCTCACAAGTAACCTAAGTGAGAAAGCTGCACACATGGTATCTGCTCCTCAATTGATGCCACATATGTTGTAATGTCCCACTAGGAACCCCGAAGGAAAACCCACAACAAGGCTAAAACACTTTTTTTTAAAAGTATTAACATAGTAAGTGCATTAAACACAACATGCATGATAACACAAGTGGATGAATTACATGAGAATTCCTTAAGGGTTACTAACGAAGAATTAAAACCCAAAGATAAATTCCACAATTAAGTTTAATCCAATAATCCATCATTAACTCAATGATCACAAGAAGCCATATGTAATAATAGATTACACCATTGAAAGCTTTAAAGGATACAATATAATTTCTCTTCAATAAGCATGTACACATAACATAAAGGAAATTGATAAATAACATCCCAATATTAGGATTACATTGCTCTTCCAATATATGGCTTCTCAATATCCATATAAAGATACAACTTAACCAGATTACACCATTGAAAGCTTTAAAGGATACAATATAATTTCTCTTCAATAATCATGTACACATAACATAAAGGAAACAAATAAATAACATCCCAATATTAGGATTACATTGGTCTTCCAATACATGGCTTCTCAATATCCATATAAAGATAAATTCCATAATTAAGGTTAATCTAATAATCCATCATTAACTTAATGATCACAAGAAGTCATATGTAATAACAGATTACACCATTGAAAGCTTTAAAGGATACAATATAATTTCTCTTCAATAAGCATGTATACATAACATAAAGGAAACTAATAAATAACATCACAAAATTATGATTACATTTCTCTTCCAATACATGGATTCTCAATATCCATATAAAGATACAACTTAACCAAATACAAGGTTAAAAAAGATCATGATACAATAACCACATAGGTCTCCAAATAACAATAATCTCCAAACATGAGATAAAGATGAGCCACGGAGCACAGAAATACCTGCAAAGCCAATTCTTGCATGAAGGTATGGACCAGAACATCCGATGGGAAGTGGCACTACCACACGACCATGTAATTCCCAAAATGGAATCACCCCACCATCCTAGGAGATAGCAAAGGACCCTCAAGCAAGTAAAAACATGACATGATCAACAGAACAATAGGACTCCAGGACAACACAAAAAGACTCCACAATATCCATGTGACTCAACATCACAAATACACAAGTGAAACTAAAGAGAGAGTTTCATCGCATAGCTTATGATGGTTACCATGGTTGGCCTCCATAGATCCCAGCCCCCATCCTAGGTTACCTTGGTAACCTTTCTCGAACCTCTGGCTCCAACTAAGTCTCATGCAGACCCTACCAGCCTTTCGTGAAGACAAGGTGGTCGATTTTCCATTCCAGGCCTTCTAAATACACTATGAGCCCTGTACAAGCACTCACCTATGTGCGAGGTACAATATCTTATTAAATTGTATGAACTACCCACCTAATCAATTAATTAGATTATCACTTTATTATCTGACTTTCGATGGGTTATCCTACCAACCACTTTGGGTGCGACCCCCACTCAAAATCCACACTCTCAAAGGACACTAAACAAACATGGTCACTCCATGAGGACCCTATAGAGAAGCAGACAACCATAACACCACTATCAAAAAATAAGTGGTCAAATCAAGGACATACTTACTCTTGGTTGACCATAAGGCAAGATACTACATGGTTAAGACAATGAAGTCATCATATATCACTTGGTCAAAGGTACCAAATACGCCACCATAGGACGATTGAACCACATACCAAAAATAACATAATATAACTGTTGCAAGGAAAGCTAATTTCACTAAGTCCACACTTAGACAATCTTTGAGAAAATAAGCATCATAAGCACTTGCAAAATCATTGATTGAAAATTAAATAAAACACTCATTAATGACATTCACATCTATTCAATTTCTAAATCAATATTCCATTAAGAATGAAATTCACATCAAATATTCATAGTCATATCTTGTGATCTTGATTGATGAGGTGACTGCTACTCAGGAGGAGTAGTCAAATGTTCATATTTGTGAGAATTTGTGTTTTCAAATATGTGTCTTTGTCATTGATGTCAAAGGGGGAGAGATTCATATAAAAAACTATGTAAAGATTTCTGTGGGTGAGAATATTTTTAGTGGGAGATAGTTATTTAAGAGAGTTGTTGATTTCTTTGACATTGATTATTTTCCACATCATATATTGTCATCAATGCCAAAGGCAGAGATTGTTAGATTTATGAGGATCTTGTTGGAAGAGTGTTGCAAATATGTTCTTATGAGATATCTTTGAGTGTTTGAGAGATGTGTTTTCATTGATGTCAACATATTTTATATGTCTAGTGCAGTGATGTAGTGAAGTCCAGTTGGTTTATGTTGTATGTTGATGATCATTGTTTGTAGATTAAAGGGTTTGTAGAATATTATCCCTAGTTGGTTGAGTGCAAGTGTCAAAGTTCAATATTTTAGTCTACATTGCTTCGCATTTTAATATCTTAATTTGTGGATTTAGAATTATGTTTGGGATGCTAATGTGTGTTCTCAATTCAAGTGGTTCATGGTTTGAAGCTTTGCAAGTGATTTTTATAGGTTCATAGTCAGTTCAGTTAATGTTTTCGAAGTTCGGTATAATGATAATGATGATTCTTGTAATTTGAGTTGGTGTGGATGTTGATTTGGTTATTCATGATGCTTGTGGATGTTTCTAGATTGTGTGGTATTCATGTTGGTGGTCTGCATTTATCAATGAGCACATTATTGATGACATTCCTTGGTCCGATGGTATTTTCAATGTTCTTGGCCAACATGATGCTTGTAGTGTGTTGTGGATGTTTGATGCATAATTCTTAGAAGTTTTTGATATCAGAGGTGGTGATTTAGGTCAATGCTATGTCTTAGCTAACATTGTTTTGGTCTGCATGTGATATTGTAGTGTGTATGGTTATATTTTTATAATTAGGTGATATGTTTTGATCCAATCTTCATGATATTGATCCAAGGTTGATGTCATGTCTAAATAAATGTAATAATCATTGTGAGAGGTGTGAAGAGTGTGAATAAATTATTAATCATTCGAAAGAAAAGAAGAAGTGTAGAAGAGGATAAAATTTGTTTTCTTAGTTGGAACTATAATAATGCATTGAAGATGTTATTTCTTAGTTCATGATTTTCTACAAGTGATCTAAATATATTTGTAAGGAAGTGAGACTTCTGAGGGTTGTTTCCCTTTGTTTTTTTTTAGCAGTGAGGTCTAGGCAGTGATCCTAAATGAATGTGCCAAGGGGTGACTCTACATCAGCCTATTTAAGACATGTAATGTAAATGAAAATGCCAAGAGGTGAATGTGAAAATGCCAAGAGGTGAATATGCAAATGCTAAGGGGTGAATAACAGATACATGCCTTGTTTTGAGGAAATCGAGCGTGTAAGAGTTTTCTCTGGTTTTGGTGATGTGTAACACAATCTAAGACATATATAAAATGTTACATCTACTTTTGGGTGTGAAGCATCTCGTGCAAGAGTTTGTTTCCTCTGTTTTCAAGAATGAACACCCTATTTAAGACATGCAAAAATGATATGCAAAAATATAGTACAATATGGTACAAAGGGTGCGATATGGGTGCCCCCATCCTTAAGATGTCAACATAGCCCTATGTTGATGCCTTAAGGAAGATAGAAACAACGATACCAACCTTCAACACCAAGGAGATATCCTTTAGGCAAAAATGTCAAAAATCTAAGATAAAGAAGGAATACTCTTCAAGAAAGGATGAGATAGTTAAAAAAGAGATATCTTGCAACAAGTGTAAAGAGGATCTTTGGAGGAGAAGAGAAATTTTCTCAAAATACATCTACCACCAAGAGGAGTTTCTTGATCAAATATAGCATCTTCTACCAAAAGAAAGAAAGGGGAACAAGAATTCATACCTTCCTCCTATTGCTAGGTGAAAGAGATTCTTCATGAAGGATGACACACTTTTGACCCAATGAGAGGGAGTAAGTTTATAAAAGATATACATTGCCAGAAGAGATAAAACATAAGGAAATACATAATATACTCACATGAATAAGCATCAAATGCAAGAAAAGACATTAGTATATGTAAAATGCAACTCTAAAGAAGTGGTAATCTTCAAAAAGAGAGAGGGAAAGAGAGAAAGATAAAAAATTCCCCTAAGGAGGTATTAGTCATCAATAGATGAAAAATTCAACCCCTAAATGGAATAGTGATACTTTAGATTGCAAGAGACAAAGGGAAAATACCATCCTTGCCCCCCAAGCAAGAGGACAAAGAGAAGAATCACACATTTTCGAAAGACATATTTTTCATAATAGATGTGTCATTTCAAATAAAGAATACATCCTAACCAAGGAACACACATGCATTCACATGAAGGATAACTCTATGCAAGAAAGAACATCAAGTTATGAAGAATGCAATCCATAAAGGAAATGTTTAAACTTTAAAGATGAGAGATAGGATAGAAGTAAGAGAGAATCATGTTGCTACTCCAAGAAATTTGAAATTGAAAAAGAACCAGATCTAATGACAACGATCCCCCAACTAAGTTAATTACTTGTGTCATGGGTGAAAGGAGTTCTAAGGCACTACCTTTTCACCAAGAAAGAGAGCAAGATGTATTGAAACACATATATGAGCACAGTTGTATTGTTCTTGAACAAATTCCTTAAATGCTTTACACTTTCCGAGAGAATGAGAACCACCATGATGAAAAAGACAATATCCACTACCTTCTTTATGCTTAGTCCTAAACTTCACAAAAGGAAAAAAATATTGTTATCATACTTCAATTTCCAAAAGATTCTAGTTGCCAATTTTTTATGATCATCATTATGTTTTAGGCTTATTCTTTTGAGATTAAGGAAAAGGATTATTATTATTAGAAGAAGAATTTTCATCTATGATTTTAACTTTACCACTATTAGAACGTTCTTTCATTGCATTTTGAAAATTAGGACAATCACTAGCATGATGATAGTGAGTTTGATTAAATGAATAAAGAGGATTTTTTAAAGAAGTACTTTTATGGGAACAAATGGCTTGTTGTCTTGCAAGATGGTCTTTGAAATCGTGAATCCTAAGGAGGTCATCCATAGGAGATTTATTATCATTTCCTAGGCCTTATCTGGTAATTTGTGTAGGAGGGTTTATAGGGAGTCAAATTCCTTGTTCAAATTTTCCAAGTCTTCATCCTCTAAAACCTTGTTTTGATATTTTGTTAAAGCCACTCCCATAAGAATCATTTAATTGATAAGGTTGAGGAACATTGTAATAAATTTCTTTGAAGTTTGTAGTGTAAGGATGTTTATAAGGAATGAAGGGATTATTAGATGAAGAAAGAATATCTTGTGAAGAAAGATTTTCCTTTCTTCCATCGTGCATATCCTCTTGTGTAGACTGGGAAGTAAGATCCTTATCATCTAAGGCCTAATATTTTCATATTGTTATGTGGGGTGAGAGATCACTCATAAAATGAAAATTATCATGTTCTCTACAAATGTTTTGATGTCTAAGATAGGCTCTAGGAGAATAAGGAGGATCTAAAGAGATGGAAACATAATTTTTTTTATTTTACCCCCCTTGCGCAAGGGTATGTGTATGAGAAGAAGATGGGGCCATATTTTTCCTCAATTATTTCTCTCCATAAGAGAGATCATTGAGAGGAGTATTAGCTATATCTTCATTCACATTAGATACCCTAGGAGAGGTACAAGTATTAGGTTTTTCATTGGCATCTTTAGAATTGGGATCTACAAAAGATTTGAGGTGATCTATATATGAAATGTTTTTTCCTAGAAACATCACCATAAAACAACATGTACTATAAATGAAAGCTTTCAGATCAAATTGATTGAAAGTAAATTATTTTGAAAGTCTAAAAATGCAATATGTCAAAGTGCTATGAATGAAAAGAACCATTATGAAATGAAAAAACCCATTATCCAACACATGATTTTGGTAAATATAAGTGAAAATCAAGGTAATCATATGTAAAATAGCAAATAAATCAGATTTGTTAAGTGTCATAACGAATGTTGAAAAGTGGAGCAATCCACAAATCAAACTAACCATAATAAAAGAGGGATTTTTATAATTTAAACTCTAAATTTATATAATTTGATTAAAATGAGATCTATGAATTTGAATTTGAATTTTGAAATGTTTCTAAATCAGATCTCAAACATTTTATCCAAATTAATAAAATCACAAGCTCAATTTTAGAATTAAAAATTAGGGTTTTTGTGAAATTAACTTCTAAACTTTTTAAATTTAATCAAAAACTAAACTTGTAAATGTAAATTTGAATTTTAAATTGCATAAACACTTAGATATGAGAATATAAATCAGTAAAGAGGTGTAAGGAGTCAGGTTCACCAAAATTTAATGGGTGAAAAATTAAGGTTTCCACTATAGAAGGGTAAAAACTACCAATTTTACAATTACATTCAAAAGAGGGGTGAATCTAATAGATTTAGTCACAAACTAGTAATGATAAGGACTCACATACTGATTGGATTCAAGGGGGTAAATTTGGTTTGCCCTATTTTGTGAGTTGAATTATTGAAATTAGATTGCAGTGCTAAAAATGAAGATAAAAACATGGAAAAAGTGAGCTATATTCGTCAAATTGAGGCATGCACCTAGATCTGAGTAGTGTATGCAGATTCAGACCTGATCCACAAAAAAAATCCAAAAATATTAGGGTCAAAGCACCCGTCCCTTTGGTACTCCTAACTTTTTGCATGCCAAAGATGATTGATTTGTCTCTACGAATAATACCTATTTTGAAGATCACAACTCCATACCTATTTCCTACACGTAGATAGAAAGGGAAATAGGTTGGGAATAGCGGCATACCTAAATCAAATCCTATTTCAGGAATTAACCTTCATTGAAATATTGGAAATATTGAAATAATAAATGGAAAGATATAAGCATAATTCGACCTTAATTAGGCATTGGGAGACATAGGCTAAGGCGAGGGCCCAAAATGTGTACCAAGTTGTAAGGGAGTACAATTTAGGATGCTACACCTAACAATTGAAAACAAGAGATCATTGCAACCCAAGAAGAGAGGAAAGTTATGTAGGAGCTTAAACCATATGAACCATATTAGATTGACAACTGACAAAGAGGTTAGTGGCTTATCTTCCAGTTCTTTTATGTAGCATGGGCTAAAACCATGAACCCAGCATAAGCACTCCATTTCGTACTCCAAATAACTGGTGTATATCCATGTGACTATGATGTCCATACTCATACAAAATGAACACCTTCTCACTACACATGGTAAAGAAGAAAAAGCACCAAACAAGAGGATACATGCATATTATCAAATAAGAGCTCCAAGTTACCAAATCATAACCAAATCCATGAAAATCTGTAAGCATGAGCTTCAAATACCAAACATAGATCATATTGATAATGTTCATGGTTTCTAATCATCCAAAACAAATTTAACACAAAAAACCATTACAAACCCAAAAGCCTTCCAACAACCTTTAATTCCTTCTAAATTATTCCCGCAAGCTTACCAAGCTAAGAAATAAAAAACATAGGAATACCCTAAACCAATAACCTTCAATGCTAATACCAAATGTTGGGAAATAAATAGGTTCAATACCAGAGATTATGAAAATCAATCTCTTTCCAATAAACTAATCAAGGGATGAGATTCAAGGCTTGGATAGAAATAAAATGAAAATCTGAAACTCATATGCCAATATGAAAATTAATTTGCCTTACTTGTGGAAAACACATGATTAGATCCTTTTTCTTTATGATGCCAAAAATTGGCATGTTAACCATGCTTTAATAAACCTAGCTTATGCGGACTTATAACAAAAATAAATAATTATTAATTGAATATAAGATAGTAGCAATAAGGGTCCAAGGGGTTGAGCTTAACTGGTTAAAACACTGGGTTCTCACTGTGGAGACCCAAGTTCAATTCCCAATAGGGACATCTGAAGTGGAATTCTAAGTTGTGACTCTTGGCCTTCCATAGGATGGGAAGGTCTTGGAGTCAATCTAATCAAACAGAATAATAATAATAATAATAATAATAATTCAAAGATATGTAATGGGGATGGGGCCCCCTACTATGTCCCCACTGGTTCATAGCTCCAGTCAAAAGCTATTTAGGCTTTAGCCAATTACAGCTAAAAAAAAGATAGTTGCAATAAGGCATAAAATAGCAACTTAATATCCACATATAACACAAGATTTACGTGGAGAAACCCTTGTGGGGAAAAAATCCACCAAGAAGAGAGGACAAGATTGTATTAACAACAATAAAAGTGCTTATAATACAATCAGTTCCATTTTCATCTTTTCCTCCACCATAGCAGTGCCTATGTACATGTGAAAAAGCTCCTTATGCCTCTCATTTGTCATTCATTCCTATAGAGAAGACAACATTAAATTTTTCCCAATTGTTGTTCTACATGAAATCTACACCTAAAGGCTAAATTTATAGAATGGTAAGAGATCCAAAACCACCGATAAAGGTTCCCAAAGAAGACTCTTCATTTCTCATGACCACAACCTTTGGAATGCCTCCACGGAACTACAAAATACATTGGTTTAGCTTCCAAAATATTCCCTCCAACATGCACACCTATACTTGAAAGATAAATATTGCATTAAATATAATAAATGACTGAAAACTAGGAGGCAATTGTTGCCTCTTCCATACTTCCACTTGGAGAAACCCATAGTTCACTTGTTTTCCACTTTCTTAATTAATTAAATATCTTATTCTAGACATCTATAAGTGGGGAAAACAATATTAAATATTTGTGTTCACAACTCACATTTACTAATGCTAATATAACCCATCACCCCTTATGAATGTATTACAAGAAATGGTGAGAATTAAATATTACAAATTATTTTTCCAATACATCCTAAATACCTTAGGACACTTTCCAAGGTAGTTATCACATTAATCCTAATAATATACACCTACCCTAATATGACCATTAGCTAACTACATATAACCATTTTGTAGCCCAATATTAGTTATATGATCATGTACTTGACCCTTTCCTTACCAAAGTTAGATTTAAATTTTATTTTGTTATCTGTACTTTTTCTTTTTGTTTTCTTGAGCTAATTAAGTATACATTTAGTGAAATTTGATGCCATGTACTATATTATTTAAAAATAGTCAATATAATCAATTAAGTCCACATCTTGAAACCTTTTTTCCTCTCATTATAAATAATCAAAGGAGTAATTAATAATGAAATATTTGAATATGGTACATAAAAAGAGTAACAAATGTATATATACATCATTGTAGAGCTTTCTTATGCTACCATCAAACTTTTACACATATTTTTTAGGGTCAAACTAAGAGAACACATTCATGAGTGACATAATAAGAACACTTAAAAGGTATTTATAAATATTTCCAACCTGATTTACTAAAAAATATTAGAGTTGATGAAGGCCAACCAAGTGAAGTAGACTCCATGATTTTGGGAGTGGCAGCGGATAAATTAGAAGCTGATGGTCATGAGGAACTTCCAAATTTAGAAGATAGTTGGAGAGCCCAGGGTCTCACTTCCGTTGAAGAGGTTGGGAGTGTGGAAAATATGGTGCAAATATCATGTTCAATATCCTAGTCAGACTTCGATCCCTCTAAGGTATCAGAGATTGTCTTACCAAAAAGGCCCAGGGGTTGTCCTTCGAAGAGTTCAAAGCTAAGGGATGAAATTGAATCAAGAATTCAGCTGACATTAAAATTTCAAAGGACTCCTAGGAAAAGCAAGAAAGAAGCAGAGAAATTCCTCTCAAAACTACTAACTGGAAGTAGGAGGGCGAGTAGCTCTCCGAAGAACAAATGAGGATTGTATCGTGGAATGTTAGAGGCTTAAATGCCTCTAACAAATCCCAACTCATTAGGGATTAGATCCTTGTAAGAAGGGCTGATATACTGCTCTTGCAAGAAACTAAGTTGTCAGTAGAAAATGGAAACAAACTTTTCAAGTCTTGGAAGAAATGGGCAATTCTGCAAATCCCCTCTTTGGGAACTTTTGGGGGTATAGCCATTCTTTGGAACCATCAGAAATTCCAAATCTCTTTATTAGCAGTAAATGAAAAATGGATAGCAGTGGAAGTATCATTTTTTGCTCTTACCTTCATTCTGATAAATGCTTATGGTCCAACATCAGTTCTAGGTAAACAGCAGCTATGGCACTCCCTTTCTTAGTTGCTGCAAGGCCTAGATGGACACAAGGTTATTTTGGCTGGCGATTTCAATGCTACCTTAGGTGTAGTTGATAAAATGGGTGGGGCTGATCCATCACCAAAAGTTACTCAGGATTTCAAAGACTTCATTGAAGGTAACAAATTGTTTGATTGTTTCCTAGTAATGGTAAGATTTCTTGGTCAAACAGGAGAAAAGGTCTTCAGTTTGTTGGGGCTAGGCTTGATAGGTTATTGGTAAATCCTCATTGGTTGGCAGGACACAAATGTTGCCAATCTTCAATCCTAACCTTAACAGGGTCCTATCATTTTGTGGTTGCAGCAGATATTCAACTGGATCCTTCAGCCTTTAAGCCTAGGCCGTATTTTAAGATAGACAAAATGTGGCTCAGGGACCCAAATTTCATGTCACTTTTGCAAACCTGGTGGTCTGAATGTCTATTCTATGCGGGTACTTGGATGTTCATGCTATCAAAAAAATTAACATATATGAAAATAAAGATTAGAGAATGGAATAAGCTTTGTGTTGGACACTATATTTGAAAATAAAAAAATATATATAAAAAATATATATTTCCATAGGTGTAAAGACTAAAAGATTTTTCGGCCAGCAAATTGTATCGAGCATTTCAAAAGCTTCATCGAAAGAGTATTTTCATCGAAACAAAGTACATAAAATGCCAAGCAAAAATACTTCGGCAAAAAGTCACCTTCGATGGATACAGAAAACCGCTCATCGATACTCCAAGTTTCATCGAAAAGGTAAAAACAAAAGGCAAAAAGTAATTTCGAAGGAATATCATTACCGAAGAAACTCATAAAGCATTCATCGAAATGCAAGTTTTCATCGATGACATAAAATCGAACAAAAGAAAAGGTGTTTCATCGATAAAGGAGGATATCGATGGAAAGGGACTGTCGATGAACATACATAAACCTTCACCGAAGAAAGGAACTCATCGAAAGAATGATTTCGATGAAACTTGCGAGTGACCTATCGAAAAAGTTTGTCGATGAAAGAATGATTTCGATGAGTCTTGAAAGTGGATTCTCAACATGGGCTACTCACCAAAAGAATAATATCGAAGAAAATGGGCTTTCGATGAAAGATTTAAACACTCGGCCGAAGACAAGGGTTTCATCGATAACTCGAAATATGATCACTTTGATCGAACTATACTTCCCGCGAAAGAGTTAAAGGCCCAAGTGAGGAGTGTCACATCTGCAATTAAGTTTAAACACTTGAGTAGCCGTTGTAGACGCAGAACATTAACTGTGCACAAGTTGCCCATACGATTGCAGTTGAACTGATTGAATTTTCATAAGAACCAGATCAATGCTAAAAGCCTGAAAATTGCGAAGAACTTGCGGAAACTTGCGAACGACAATCAGAAGTGCTGGGCATTTCTCCAAGTAAGTGTTGTCTCTCGTATTTGCTCTAATCATGGAACCTTCGTCTTCTTCTTCTAAAAAGAGTAGGAAAGGAAAAGAGCTAAACCCTGAAGAGAAGCCCAAAAGACAAAAAAAGGAAGGGAGAGCTCTGACGCAGGATTTGTTAGACCAGTGTCCCTCATCTACTGTGAGGTCCAAAAAGATCAAAAGTGAAGAAGAAGGATTGGAGGATAGATTTGAAAATCTAGGAGACATTTGGACTGAAATCAAAAGACACGAGTTATTCTTATTTAGTTACAAAAGAAGGGATGCTCCTGAACCCATAAGTAATCTATGGAAGAAGAACTTAGGCAAATTGGTAGTCCCGAACGTGTTTGTAGATGTAGAATTAATGAAAGCACTGGTAGATTGCTATAACCCGAGGACCAAAACCATATGTGATTACAGAGGGAATCCATTAGTGGTGATTAATAAACAAACTATTGATATGGTGTTTGATTTAGACTGGGAGGTGGAGGAGAGTATCGATATGAAGAAACTTTCACAAGAATTCTTTAGTTTGGAAAACATCTACAGGACTTGGAGACTACCTATTCACAGGCCAAAAGTGGGTGGATCATTTGTTCCGTTCAGCAAAGATGACAAGGTGCCGTTTGATGTCAACCACTTCCATCCATATTTCAAATATACATATTATGCTGCAGCCCAAGTACTAGGCCTAGAGGCTCATCCACTCATGGATATTGGGGTTATGGTTCTGTGTGCTGACTTACAGTCAAAAGACCCTAGGTCATTTGATTTTGCCACTTATGTTTCAGATGCCTTAAATCATGGGTTGGAAAAATTGAAAGGGGACCTTGTGAATATTCATTTTTCATTATAATCCTTGTTAATGCATATCATTCTTTATTGTGGACAAGAGATTAACTTCTGGTCAGATGATTTTTGCATTAGATCTTACGACAAGAATGGTCTGAAGAAACCAGTTCAGTTATGGGTTTCTGCATGGGACCAGAGGTTCATGAACAACCAGTACTGGCACTTTCAAGAATATTTTGTGAAACCCCTTAGTGCAACTTTTGGGCAACACAGGGATTACACTTTGTCCCCTGAAATCAAGAGATTCCTCAGACCAAAGGACTTCTCTCCAGAGTCACAGATTGATCATAATTGGGGTGATTGGTATTGCCATGATAATCACACAGAAATCAGGATATTTGGATATGAAGGGAAACCCCACATGCTTCCAATTACAGTGCCAAACAGGGTGGCTAGCCTAGAGATCATAAGACAATTGTCTATTGTCAGTGCTAAACACTTAACAGATTTTGGTAAACAATCCATCGTTCCAGGTTTATTGGTTTTCTCTGATTTCATTGTTAAAAGTTCAAAAAGTTATCATTTACTGCAGAACAAGTTAGACTACTATGGCATGACTCTGGGTGAGCCTAGAGAGAACTTCGATCCTGAAGGGTACATAAGAGCTGCCAGAACGTCACAAAAACTCAAAGCTGGAATACATGTGGCCAAAATGCCAGATGACCTGATTAAAAATCTTGAAAGAGAAGAGGCCAAGGCTCTGAGAGAAAAGAGTGAGTTGACTTGGGAGGCCTACAAATGGAAAAGGGCAAGGGGAATGATAGATGGAGATCTAATTGGAAATCTCCAAGATCCTTTGGAAGTGGCTAAAAGGCTGCTTCAACATGAAGCAGAGATCATGCATAGAGTGCCCTCACAATTCCTTCATTTCATTAATACTGAGAAGGATAGTCAACCCTTAGCTCACATGTCACCAAAATCGACTGCTAGTAGTATCCTTGTTGATTCTCCTAGAGAAGATTATCCTCCTGGTTTCGAAGCAGAAATGAATATGGACACTGGTGAAATCAATATTAAGGATGTCGTCGATATAAGGATGACTGAACATGAAGATTTTGTTGCTGATGATGGATTCACCTCTTCTAGGGAATTCCTCTCATTTTTATACCAATACAAAGGAGCTCATGTAAAACGAAGCATGGCTGGGAGACCAGAGGAAGAACAGATGAAGAAATTGCAGGATGAGATTGATGTCCTCATGAAAGATATGACTCCTGAGAGAGGGAGGAAATTACTAAAAGAGGCCGGTGTAATCATCTTTTCTGGTTGGGATATAAACTCAGCACTTTTATTCGACGGGTTCTTGAAAAAAGAAGACTTGAATCAATAGGTGTTGCCTCAGGAGATAGATAAATTGTTCCTAGGCTCTGGATATGATCCAGACAAGAAAGCTCTCCTACAATGGGCATTATATCCAAAGGGGAAGAGGCCTATCATTGTAGACATTGAAGAAACCTTTGGACACCTCATGGTTCATCAGGTTGGAAAAACTGACCCTAGGATCACTGCTAAACTCAACTTGGATGTTGCTAGATTGAACCTGGACCAAACAGAATTTTTGGTCAGAGAGAACGTCACATATAAGGGGTTATATGAAAAGTCTAAAGAGGAGAATCAAAAGTTGCAAGCAAAAATATTGCAACTAGAGACAGGGACTCCTATAAGCGAGTACACCTCATACCCCATGGGACGTAGCTTGGACGATGTCTCTGATGCTCTGTACTGGAAATATCAAGCAGAAAAGGCCAATAAACGTGCAGAAGGTATCCAACAAAGGATGGACAAACTGGTCAACGATATCATAGGACATCGGTTTAACACCATGCTCTTGCAGGTTGAACCATATTGGAAAGTATATAGTGGAACAATAAAGGCGTTAACAGAGCATGAGAGATTAAAAGCACGACTGCATGAAGTACTGAATAATGTAGATGCCATGACACTAGAGGAAAAAACTGAGGGGACTGCGTTTATGGAGAATCATGTTAAATTTGAAGATACGCTGAGAAGAGATCTGAAGGAATTGGATGATGAGAAACCTGTTGGAATGCCCTCTATTTACAAAGAAGGAGAAGTGATATCCCTGGAAGACTTGCGCAAAGAGCTCATCAGCGTCAAGGATTGGGCCTTGTCAGAAATAGATTGAAGTAAGGATATGGCCCCTACTGTCAACCAGATGATATTCAAGTATCTATCGCAGGGAGATGAATTGAAGAAGCAGAGTGCTCGAATCAAAACCTTCAAGAACGATGACTACATTCATCATTTAGGACTTCTAAATCTCTTTTTGCTTAAGTTTGTTAGAAACACTCAAACTAATGATTAGTGTTTCGAAAAGTCGTGTCTCTTCATGAAAAGCCTTCATCCTCATATATATATGAGAATGATTTTTGTAATGTAGGGGGGCAATTAAGGTCAAGATAGCGATATTTAACAACCTGTAAGTCTTCTGTATACGAACCATAATGGAATACAAATTCTGATAAATTATTTCTCTGCATATGTGTTACGGATCATTTCATTTTCTTTTGGCAATCGTCTGTGATATTGTCTGATAGGATAAGGTTATTCATGTTCTTGAGATCAAATCCATGCTTTGTATCATAATATTGAAACAAAAGTTTTGCTTGCGGATTGTAATTGTTCCTTGCAGAGCTTAATTTACTGGTCCCTTAAGGGTAGGGTTAAATTCACTCAATCAACGTATGATATAAGCATTTATTTGGTTTCAAAAGAAATAATAACTGACAGGTTCATAAAGGGATGAATTAAAAACTGTCTCACAGGTTCGCACCATAAGCCCTGAAGAAAAGTGCAATGACTCTGTAGCCCTAACAGCGAAGAAGGCACTGGCTAATTACAGATTACACTCATTGATTTATTCATCATTGATTATTTTAACAGCAATAGAAGTAATTAAGAAACATAAAACAAATAATTATTACAACAACAATCTTGAACTCATCTGCTATAGCTCCATTCAAGGAACTTATGCCATTTCAAGATTAGGAGATATCAGATTAGGATAATAAATCTGCTATAAAAAGCACTGGTTATTGGAGACATTCAGTGAATAGGTATACCCGCCTAGGTCCTGCAGAGCCTGAAGTGAGAGAGTAAAATTTGAATCAGTTTGCTCTATATGTTGGCCAAGTCAATTGGAGGGTTTGATCATAGGAGTTGGCATTTCCTTAGAACCTATCCAATCTGTTGATTTGAGACCCAACACTTTGTTTTGGCAATATTTTCAGACATAAATCAGATCTCCAAAGACAGTTGGACGAAATTAGTGGTTTCATCTTTCTAAATGGAATGACTATAGAAGTTTATAACAAGCAAAAAGATTTAATCTCACAGCTTGGATAAGTTCTCCTTAGAGAAGAGATATACTGGAGACAACTCTCGAGGGAATTATGTCTAAGAGAGGGAGATAGAAACACTACTTTTTTCCACACATCAGCTAAAGTTAAAAGACATAAAAACTCCATTTTTCAAATTAAGGATGCAAGTGGCCATATTCTCACCAAGGAACCAGAAATCCAATCAGAAGTAGACAGATTTTTTAGTAATCTTCTCTTATCTCAAAATGATCAAGATCTATTGCAACCCCCAAGTATTATTGATTGCATCCCACACATTGTGTCTGAGCAGGATAATAAAACACTGTTGGCCCCCTTTTCTTTGGAGGAGGTGCGGTCTTCAGTTTTTTTCATGGACACAGATAAGGCCCGGAGGCCTGATAGATTTACACCTTACTTTTATTAGAGATGCTGGGTCTTTATGGGCCTCGACATTTTTAAGCCAGTTAAAGAATCGAGAAAGCACTCCTACATGTTTAAATAATTCAACAACACGGTAATTACCCTCATTCCAAAATGTAAACATGCATCCTTTTTTATAGACTTTAGACCAATCTCTCTGTGCAACACCATATACAAAATTTTGACAAAAGCCATGCCAACTCGGTTGGGCAAAATAATTCCCAAAATAATTTCAGAACAACAGGGGGGTTTTGTGCTGGTTAAAGAAACAGTTGAAGGGGCTCTGATTGCACATGATATCTTGCATTGAATTAAGGAAGAGGGCCTCCTAGCTATGATCTTGAAACTTGATATGATGAAGGCCTACGATAGGGTCAATTGGAAGTTCCTAGGCTCTATTTTATCTAAGATGGGATTTTACAGGAAATGTATCCAATGGATTATGTCATGCATCTCCAGGGCCAAATTTTCAATTATGGTTAATGGAACTCCGTGTGGCTACTTTTCTTCTTCCCGAGGGATTAGACAATGTGACTCTTTATCTCCATTTTTATTCATCCTCCTAGCTGAAGGTCATAGTAGATTAATTGCTTTCAAAAGGAGGTTGGCCCAATGGGAGGGTATCTGTATTCGAAAGTCCCAATGGGCAATCTCTCATACCCTCTTTGCAGATGATTCATTGCTATTTGGTAAAGGTTGTGTCAAGGAGGCTAAGGTAATTAAAGAAACCTTTCAAGAATATTGTGAGGCTTCGATCTAGAAGTTAAATATTGTGAAATAAAAAAATTTCCTTTTCAATATCAACCCCAAAACATGCAAGATCATACAAAACATATTTGGGTTCTCAGTGGAATTACCTCCATGTAAGTATCTTGGTATTCCTTTCTTTCAAGTGAATGTCAAAACAATATTTTGGGATGAAGTGCTTGCAACAATTAGAGATACAATAGCTTCATGGAAAGCTAGGTGGATTTCTTTGGTTGGAAGAATTTTGCTAGTTAAATCAGTTCTAAGCTCCATTCCAAACTATATTGACACTCTTACTAGCACCGAAGGTGGTGATGAAGAAAATCACCAAATGTTTGAGAGACTTCATTTGGAAAGGCAATATGGATGGAAAAAAACAATCCCACTTGTTTCATGGAACAATCTCTATAAACTAAAAGAGAGTGGAGGTTTGGGATTTCATAGAATTTTGGAGAGAAACCTTAGCCTAGGGGCAAAGCTACCTTGGAAATTCTCTGTGTCTTCGGACAACCTATGGGTGAAAGTTATCAGGACTAAATATCTTGACACGGGCATCCCGAAGAGAATCTTTTCCATTAGAAATCCTCCATCAAGGTCTGCTATGTGGAATTTTATTGTTAAGAGTAGAGCCGTCATCCTCCCTCATTTATCTTGGGTGACTAATTCAGGTGATAAGGCCATGTTTTGGTCTGATTCTTGGAATGGATTTCCTCATCTGTCAGGTCTTCCTAACCTCCATCGTGCCAGGGAAATTTTGGAACAAGCTTGGGGCCTTAAAGTCTCAGATTATATCTCCAAGTGCGCAGATGAAATTAAGTGGAAGGATTTTTCAGAATTACACATCCCCCAATTGGACCAGATTGAGTTGCTAAATATCCTTAAATGAAGACCAATTACTGTTAATGGTGTTGTGGATAAGCTGATTTGGACTAAGAGCAAAAGTGGCAGATACTCGGTTAAAGAAGGGTATAGATCCTTGGTTTTGAGAGGTAGTTCATCGTATACTCCTCTTTTCCACCTTGCGTGGCACCCTACAGTTCTACCTAAGGTAGGCACCTTCCTTTGGTTGGCGATTCAGGACAAAATTTTGACTAGTGGCAGCCTTAAACAACTAGGTATTTTAAAACATTTTACCTATTTGATGTGCAACAATGAGCTGGAAGACACTTATCATCTGCTAGTTTGTTTTGAGTTCGCCCAGAAAGTTTGGAGATGGGCCCCTGGAAAATTAGGATGGCCGGGCCCATTACTGTCTGAACTGAAACATATGCTCCTACAATGGCCATTCCTTCATTCTGATTCTTTTTTTTAGTCATTTGGAAATTCATCCCGGTTGTGATTTCCTGGTGCTTATGGTGGGAACGTAACAAAAGAATATTCAGAAATGAATATTTTTTAGTGGATCAGGTGTGTGCACTGGCGGAAAATTTTTTGTCGAAAATGGTGAACACTTATGTTCCTAAAGTGAAATCTTTGTCCTCTACATTCACTTCCTATGATAATGTTATTCTTAGCAACATGAAAAACATTGCACTTCCATTCAAGGGTACCCTTATAGGTAAAATATCAAAACTTCAGGCAAGGAGAGAAATCGAATGACTTCCCCTGGAGCCAGACTTTGTTAAGTTGAATTTTGATGGCGCCTCAAAAGATAACCTAGGTAGATAAGGCACTGGCTTCGTATTGTGAAAGGCAAATAAGTCCATTTTGCAAGCAGCTTTCTGTAGACTTCTAGAGGGATCAAATAATTTAGCAGAAGCAAGGGCCCTCCTATGTGGGATTAGGATGGTGATTTGATTGGGCGTCAGAAATCTTCATATTGAGCACGACTCCCAGGTGATCACATCCTCTCCCATCTCCAAAAAAGTGGTCAGTTGGGATTTACAATACGTTCTTCAGGAAGTCTGGAGACTCCTGCCACGTTTCAACGAGTATAAGGTTTCTCATTGTTTTAGGGAAGTTAACAAAGTAGCAGAATGGCTTTCAAACTTGGGGGCTAACTTGGAGAGTTTTAATTGGGATGCAGAGTTCACGTCATTCATTCCCCACAATTTGCTAGAATTTCTCAAGTCTGAAACTCTAATTGACCAATGAGCGTTGTTGTATTTTCCTTTAGTATTTGGTTTTTTCGATCAAACTAGAGGATGTTGTTTTATTTCCCTGTTGTAGTGTTGAGACAGAGTAAGGGCAGCTGCAGCATCAAGCCCACATGTGCAAGGGTTGCTGGGCATCAAGAGTAAGTTTCAAGAGGATGAGCAAAATCTGTTTTGTATACGACAAGGAGAGGGGGTTTTCTTCCCTGCTTCTTTCCCCCTTTAGCCACACTGAAGCAATGTAAAACATAAATATTATTAATAAATTTATGATGACTACCATTTTTGCCAAAAAAAAATTTAAAAAAAATATTAAAATGATATGTTAACACTCAAAATTAGTTTTTCACTTATCAAAAAATTACAACTCAAACATTACATCAGAATCACAATTTTAACTATAATTCACATCATAATAAAAACATTAAAAAATCTCATTAAATTTATTAAAATGATTACGCTGAGAGGCTTTCCTATACAATCGTAGCAAGGGGAGTGAAGGATAGAATAAAAGTAGAATATTTTGTGTAAACATTAAAGAAAATGAAAAACATGATTGCCTATAGCTGTGTGGACCAAGCACTACTTGCAGCTGCCTGGAACAAAGATATGATTCAAAGATCTAGCAGTTACATGCAACGATTAGAAGAAAGAAAGAAAGAAATTATAAAATGAGAAGTGGCAGATAGCAATCCGCAACGATTAGAAGAAAGAAAGAAATAAATTATAAAATGAGAAGTGGCAGATAGCAATCCTTAATGTTTCACAGCTCATTAGCTTTATGAAACTGACAATAATGAATTCCATTTATGCTTGGCTCGAGGATGAACAGATTGGAGATTAAGAATCACCACACATCGCTTAGCTGTAATGACAACCTACATCCAAATGTGCGAGTCTAGCTGAAGAGTCATTTGAATGCTATCCTCAAATGGTATATTTTCTAGAGATTGTAAGAGATGTGGCATCATTCTCATCTTCCTCTGTCACTTGATGATTTTTCATCTTTATACTGTGATTTTCGATTTGATTTATCTAGCTAAGTTTGAATAGATTTTGGTAACATTCTCTTCTGAAGGTTAAACAGATCTTATTTTATTTTTATAAGTTTGAAAATGGTTCACATTCATTTGCATTGTATTCAAAGAGAGCATACACTCAATCTAAGGCCATCTTATTCGTTGCATTTTGATAGATTGAAATTTAACAACATCTGCAACAGCCGCTGCAAGGGTGCGTTAAAGTGAGTAAAATGCTTCATCCCATTTCTTTCTTGTATTAAGATTTGTTGTCCAAAACTCTGGAGAGAAGATCCAAAATAGGTGAGCATCTACGATCGGCGGATTGAGAGGCGGATAGTTGAAAGATCATCTAAGGAAGACTACAATCTGCAAATAAAAAAAAACATAATATATTATGAAACCAATTCCTATGTATTCTGAGAGTAATTTATTTTCATTGCATTCTATGTATTCTAATAGTAATTTGTTTACATTCTGATGCAGATCAAAAAAAGGCTACATTTATAATATCTGCCTCATATTATTGTTGACACTATAGACCAAGGCTTTTCCTCTTTTGTCTGTAAAATTTTAGAGGTCTATCCTTAAAGCAATCTGTGATTTTGTCACTTAGTTTCTATTATTGCACTCACAATATAACTTTATTAATCCTTTTTACACATATAAATCAAAAGGAAATTTTAAGAGCATGTGCATTGGTGAATAGAATTTGGCATAGATTGTTATTATAGAAAGATTAAAAAGAAAAGAAATAATCTAATTTCAAATTTAGAAAAAGATTAAAAAAATGGAAAGAATCTTAATCCTCAATTTGGAAAGATAAATTTAATTTGGGAACTTAGAAATGGTTTGCATTCAAAAAGAAAAATATAATATCTAATTTTTTTTAGAAAGATTCCATTTATATCTAAATTTTAATTTTAAATTTAGCATTCAAAGATTTAAATAAATAGAATGTATTTTCATTTTACAGTTCAATTGATTTGCATGCAAAAAAAAAGAATAGTATAATAAAAATGAAATATATTTTTATGTTTCTTCAAGTGATTTGCATTAAAAAAAGGAACAATAGAATAAAATTTTTAGATTAAATTCTATTTTTTCTCAATTACACAATTAAAAAGATACTCTATAACTTAGTTTCTATTAATGCATTCACAATATTATTTTATTAATCCTTTTTACACATATCAATCAAAAGGAAATTTTAAAAGCATGTGCATTCATGAATAGAGTTTTACATAGACTGTTATTATAGAAAGATTAAAAAGAAAGGAAATAATGTAATTTCCAATTTAGAAAAAGATTAAAAAAAATGAAAGAATCCTAATTTTCAATTTGGAAAGATAAATTTCTATGTTTCTAAATTTTTATCATAAAAATATAATTTTTCTAAATTCAAACTTTACGTATACAAAAACTTAAAAAATACTATATAATATTTAAGATATAAAAATATTTAATATTAAAAGTTTCTAATTTATCATATAGATGTGATTTTTTTATTTTAGTTGAGTTATAAAATATTCAAAAATAACACATGATGATTAATTTAACAAGGTCAAAAAGAACTTTTATGTTAATTATTAAAAATGTAAAAGGTTAAAAGAAAATAGTTTTAATTAAAAAAAAGTAACCTATTTTAAAATGCCTTAATTTTATTAGAACAAATTTTATTGAAATATTGTACATAATAATGAAGATAATAAGTTTTATGAATTCACAATCCTACAATATTAACCCTAATTGTAGCTTAATCTTAACTTTAAACTTAATATTACTTTAATTTAACCCTAAGCCTAAATTAATTGAATCATAATTTTAATTCTAACCCTAATTGAAAACTAATAATAATCATAACTATGATCAACCACTTATCATAATCAAATCCTAACCTTGACAATATCCTTAATATAGACCCAATTGAACCCTAACCATAACCTAACCCTAAACTTTGTTGCAAACCTATAATTAAGCCCTAATTACAAGTTAAACTATAATCTAACAATAATTGAACCATAGCCCTAGATTGAATTCTAACCCTAATTGAACTCTAGCCCTAAACTTAACCCTAACCCTAATTGAACTTTAATCATAATTGAACATTAATCATTATTAAATCCTAACCCTATGCTACCCATACCTTGATCCTAACTAAGCCCTTACCATAATCAAACCTTAAGCATAATTGAAACCTAACTATAATCAATTATAACCTTGACCATTAACCCTAAACCTAACTCTTACTTAATCATAACCCAAAACCCTAACCCTAATAATAACCCTTAGTCCTAACCCTAATACCTAATCCTAACCATAACTCAAAATGTACCTCCAAACATAACCCTACTCCTTACCTTAACCATGATGTAGACCATATCCGTAATTGTAATCCTAACACTAATCCTAAACCCTAACACTAACCCTAACCCTAAACTAAACATAACCATTATTTAAACTCTAATCCTAACCCTAACCCTAACCCTAACCATTATTTAAACCCTTATGTCATTTAAAACTAAACCCTAACCCTAACCTAACCATAGTTCTAACCATAAATATGATGTAAACCCAAACCATAATCCTAATCCTAACACTAACCCCTAACCCAAACCATAACCCTAAACCATAACTTAACCCTAAACTTAAATATAACCCCAATTGAATTCCAAAAATTACCTAACCATAAGCATAACTCTAACTATAGAATTAAACCCTACCTACAACTTTAACCTTAATATAACCCTAATTAAAGCCTACCCTAATCCAAACCCTACCTCTTATTGAACTCTACTCCTAATTGAATTCTAGCCCAAACCCTTACCTTAATTAAACTTTAATAATAATTTAATTGTAACCCTAATGTAATTGAATCGTAAAGCTAATTCTAACCCTAATTTAACTCTTATGTATGAACCCTAACTATAATTAAAACCTTACCATAATCAAACCCTAACCTTGACAATATCACTAATCTAGACCTAATTGAACCCTAAACCATAACCCAATCCTAAACTTCAACCTTAATCTAACCATAATTGAACCCTAACCATAAGCTAACCTTAAATTTAAATATAACCCTATAATTAATCCCTAACTACAACTTTAACTCTAATTTAATAATAACTAAACCCTAGCCTAAACTTAATCCTAACCCTAATTAAACTAATCGTAATTGAACTCTAATCTTAATCTAACCCTTACCATAATCAAACCCTAATCATATTTGAAAACTAACTTTAATTAACTATAACCTTAACCCTTAATTCTAATCGCTCTAATTGAATGCTAACCCTAACCTAACCCTAAAGTTAACTCTAACCATAGAAATAAATCCTACCTGCTACTTCAACCTTAATCTAACCCTAATATGAACCCTAACCCTTATTGAATTCTTATCCTAATTTAATACTAACCCTCATCCTCACCATGCCTTATCCTAACCAAAATTGGACCCTAATTGAACCCTAAACTTAATTCTAACCCTAGAATTAAAAGTTACCATTGTTGAACCCAAATCCTAATTGAATTTTAGCCCAAACCCTTACCTTAATTTAACCCTGAGCCTAAAGTAATTGGATCATAATCATAATTCTAACCCTAATTAAAATCTAATAATATTAATCATAAATATGATCAACCACATATCATAATCAAACCCTATCCATGACAATATCCCTAATCTTGACCTAATTGAACCCTAACCATAAAATAACCCTAACCTTAGTTAGAACCTTATAATTAAGCCCTAATTACAAGCTAAACTATAATCTGATGTAAGGGTGGGTGCAAGAAGTTGAGTCCCACTTTTGGGCAAAAAGTGGAAGTGTTTTCCCTATTTTTCAAATTTTTTGTCGATTGATGTCAAAATTTGAGGTACTTAGAGTTTGAATCTGAAAAAACTTTAGAAATAGAAAATGTAGTGCTCAGAGTCTAATTTTCAAATGTGTAATTTATTTCAATACCCACATGGTAGAAATTTATTTTTAGTAGGCATATTTGAAAACCACGTTTTCAAAAAGCCTATTTATGGACCATACCACACATGTGTAGGACCACCATATTTTGACGTAAATAAAAGAATGTTTGCAAATCCTTCTGGGAAAAGATACCTCATACACCAAATATTGATGAGAATATTTTTTCTTATTTTTTTATTGTTTTCTTTTTTTCAATTAATTTTAAATTGACTATAAAGTACATTTTCAAAACATCCGCTGTACGACCACCATAATTTGATGAAAATTTCATATTTTTTAATTTTTTTTTAGTCTTCAAAATAATTGTACGTAGATCGATGTCATATAATTTATTTTCAAAACTACCTAAAAACAAAAAAGTTATTAAAGTTTTACTAAACCTCACTATTTTACATTTAGGTACCACTTTAGATCTATAAATAATGCAAAAATAGTAAAACTAATCATATCACTATGAAATTTACATTTTTGAAATTAGGACAGTGAGAACTCTAATGGGTTTTCGTTTCATCAAAAAATATGACTAGGAAGACCTTCAAAAAATTATGACAAGGCAGAAATCTGGTATTCTAGTGCCTTAGCCATTTCTTTGGAGGTCCAAGCATAGACTTGGTCCCACCAAGCCTAACCCGAAGCCAAAACCAAGGAATAGGTGTGTTTCCCACTCCATCTTTTATGAAACGGGCACCCGTTATTTAAAATTCAAAACACGGGCACCTGTTTTGAAATTTATAGTACTTTAAGAAACGTGTGCCCGTTTTTAGAAACGGGTGCTCGTTTTTAGAAACGGGTGCTCGTTTTTAGAAACGGGTTCCCATTTCTAAAAATCATGCACCCGTTTCTCTATAGTGGTCCGATCCTAAATGGGCACCCGTTTTTCAAAATGTGCACCCATTTTATTTTTATGGGTCGGGGCTCCGAAGCTAAACGGGTGCCCGTTTCTTAAAAAATGGGCACTCATTTCTAGCAGCAAACTTTTTTTCTCGCAGACTTCTACAATATTGGGACCCAACTTCTTGCACCCGCCCCTAATAATTGAATTGTATCCCTAGATTTAATTCTAACCCTAATTGAACTCTAGTCCTACTTAACTCTAACCCTAATTGAACTCTAGTCCTACTTAACCCTAACCCTAATTCAATTTTAATCATAATTAGACACTAATCCTTATTCAATCCTAAACCTAATCTAACCCAAACCTTGATCCTAATTAAGCCCTTAGCATAATCAAACTCTAAGCGTAATTGAACCCTAACTCTAATTAACTATAACCTTGACTCTTAACCCTAAACCTAACTCTTACTTAATCATAACCCTAAACTCTAACCCTAATAATAATCCTTAGTCCTAACCCTAATACCTAACGCTAACCCTAATCATAACTCAAAACTTATCTCTAACCCTAATCCTAATTTCCTAACATTAACAATGACGTCAATAGTATCCCTGACTATAATCCTAACACTAACCCTACACCCTAACTCTAACCCTAACCCTAACGTAAACATAATCATTATTTAAACCCTAATAACCCTTATGTCATTAAACTAAACCCTAACCTAACCATAATACTAACCCTAAACTTGTTCGTAACCCAAACCCTAAACATAATGTAAACCCACACCATAATCCTAATCCTTACACTAATGCTTAACCCAAACAATAACCCTTTAAACCATAACTTAACCCTAAATTTAAATATAACCCCAATTGAATTCTAACCATCACCTAACCCTAAGCATAACTCTAACTATAGAATTAAACCCTACCTAAAACTTCAACCTTAATCTAACCCTAATTAAACCCTAACCTAATTCAAACCCTAACACTTATTTAATCCCTAATCCTAAGAGAATTCTAGCCCAAACCCTAACCCTAATTGAAATTTAATCCTAATTTAAATGTAACTAGATAATGCAATTGAATCATAAAGCTAATTTTAACCCTAATTGTACTCTTATAAAAAACCGAACTATAATTCAAACCTTACTACAATGAAACCCTAACCTTGACAATATCCCTAATCTAGACCTAATTGAACCCTAATCCATAACCTAATCCTAAATTTCAACCTTAATCTAACCATAATTAAAACCTAACCATAACCTCACCATAAATTTAAATATAACCCTGCAATCAAGCCCTAACTGCAACTTCAACCCTAATCTAACCATAACTAAATCCTAGCCTAAACTTAATGCTAAACCTAATTAAACTCTAATCGTAATTGAACTCTAATCTTAATATAGTCCTTACCATAATCAAACCCCAATCACATTTGAACCCTAACTCTATTTAACTATAACCTTAATCCTAACCTAGATTGAAATTTAATCCTAATCTATTCCTAACCTTAATCTATCCCAAACCCTAATCCTAATTGAACTTTTATACTAATTTAACCCCAACCTTAATGTAATTGAAGCATAACCCTAACCATAAACTTAACCTTAACACTAAACCCTAACCCAAACAAATAGAAAATAATAATAATAATTGCAACAATAATATTACATGTTATTGCAACAAACATTAATAAGATAATATTATATAGTTCTATTTTGAATTTTGAATTGTTTCCCATGTTACGCCTTGCGCCGTGACTGCTACTAGCTTACATATATTTGATTTTAATCAAATATATATATAATACACCGAGAGATATCCTTCTTGAGGCACCTATTATTATCATGTACCCCAAACTCTAATAGACACCTCGAGAAAGATATCTCTCAGCTATTATATATATATTTGATAAAAATCAAATATATGTAAGCTAGTATATTAACATTAAAATTACAAAATATAATCCATCCTTAAAACAGGAATAAATAAAAAACATACACTTCGTCTTCAATTTTCAAAACGGGGCGTACAAAACTTCACGTGCCCCTTCCAAACGTCGTTGATGGCTTCACAAGTCATTTCATAAAACTATAAACACACCCTGCGAAACAAACGAATACACAACCATTTGGATATCAAAAAAATGGGATTAGAAATAACCAGCGGTGAAAAGGATTTATCTTTAAAAATGAACAAAAAATTTCCAGATTCAAAACAAGACCAAAATGCAAAATTATTACAGAAGACAGAAATAAGTAATGAAGATAAATTTATGCCCGTTTAGCGCTCGGGCAGCTGCGCAAACATAGGTCAGAGAAAATACATGGAAGACGAGCATATCTGTGTTGATAATCTTTCCGCCTACAATCTCCGGCGGCCGGCGCCGGCGGCCGCTGCGTTTTACGGCATTTTTGACGGTCACAGCGGCGGCGAGGCGTCGAAATACGTGAAGGAAACAATCCTCGATTTAATTCTCTATGACCCAAATTTCCCAAACGACGTCGAAACGGCCATCACGAATGCTTTTGCGGCAACGGAAAACGGGCTTCGTTCTGCCGGAATTTTAAAAGCCGGCACAACGGCTTTGATGGTGTTGGTGTGGGGAAGAACTCTCTTTATTGCTAATGCAGGTAATGTTTTCTGGAATCTTTGTTTTTTTTCGTGTTTTTCAACTGTTCTCTTTCATTTTCATGATGGTTGAGGGAGTGTGACTCGAAACATTGATGTAAAAGTCCTTACAAAGTTCAATCAGCATTATGGACTCTGAAAATCTGATAGATCTTTTTTTTAAATTGTTGTCTTATTTGTTAATTTGTTTGTGTAGGTGATTGCCGTGCGGTTTTAAGTAGGTCGGGAAAACATATCAATATGACCACAGATCACAAGCCTACAAATAAAGATGAGAGATTAAGGATTGAGTCTCGAGGAGGGGTAATTTCTAGTGATGGTTATATAAATGGTGTAAATTGTCAATTTGGTGTTTCAAGGGGTTTGGGAGATTGGGAATTTAAGTTGGAAAGTGTGGCTTTGAATCTTTTGAGCCCAATAAGTGCTGATCCAGAGTTGAATACTTATGAGCTTACACAAGAAGACGAGTTTTTGATTATTGCAAGTGATGGTGTATGGGATGTTTTGAAGAGTGATTTTGCACAAGAAGTTGTGAGGAAACAATTACGATTATGCAATGACCCTCTCAAGTGTTCCGAAGAGCTTGTGAGACATGCATTAAAAGAACAATCGATGGATAATCTCACAGTGATCGTCATATGCTTTTCAAGTGATCCCCCACGTAGAATGCAATCAACCTCGAATTCAAGATTATGGAAGAAAACAATATGCCATACTCAAGATACTACAAAAGCTCAAGACCATTTATGTCATCCTAAGCTTACAATCCCTCAAGGCCCTTCCACACATTCTAATGGAACTAAATTTCATAATGAAAACTTAGCATCCACCCATCAACAAGAAAAGTTATCCCTTATTACATCTAATAATAAAATAATCACATCGCGAGGTCCCTCTTTACTACCTCCTATAGAAAACACGCTTCCTATTGAAGTTACAACCAATACACCTATTATTACAATGGTACCAAATACACCTTTTAGTAATATTTTTTCAATAACACCTCCTGTTGAAATTCTTCCTATAACACCTCTTAAAGAGATAACAACTCCTATAAATATATCAACAATCCCTCAAGATCAAAATCTACATTGGTCACTTTCTATGACATCATGTTCTCACAAAGTGGAAGTTACACCTCCCATAAAGTCACCCATCAAGTCACCTATGAACAATGAATTCACACCTTTACCTCATGATGGTACACCAAAGAATTTAAGAAATAATGATTCTCCTAAAGGTCATGGTATTTTATCCAAGGTCATAATATTTTTGAAAGGTGTACGAAAGGAAGCTACACCTTTCATAATTTGGATGTGTCTTGTTGGTGTAACAGAATTTGCATTCCAATTAAATAAATAAAACCTAATTAATACAATGAATCTGAACTTCTTTTATGTTCTGTATCTTGTTTTTATTAATGATTCTTAATATTTAATTTGTAACTTCAAACTAATATTTTTTAAAATTATATCTATTTTAATTAGCAATTGTATTAAAAATAAAATTATATCTATTTTTAATCCATCATTAATGAAATTATATCATTTACCAATAATAATACTATTGTCAATGGAGTTGTGCTTAAATGTCAAGAGCATAAGATTCTTAAGATTGAGATCCATATTCAAGTCTTCAAAAAGACATTTTAAGTCAAAATTTCAAGTGACTCTAGGACTTCCATTATGGCTTCTTGAAGGGGAAGAGGTCTTCCTTGTGACTTCTACTAGTTTGAAACAAGCCTAAATAATCCCTCACTAATTATACCATTTTTAATCATATAAACCTTTTTAATTATTACATTCCATTTATTTTTTATTTAATCATTAGATAAACAAATTATATTTTACTTTAAATGTGATTGTAATTTTTTTCGACAAATCAAAATCACAAAGTAGATAAGTATAAAATAGCCTTTTTTTCTATCGCAAGGGTTATATGAATAGAAAATTATGTCATTCATTTTGAGTATTACACTAGCTTATTTTTAAAGAAGGATCAATAATGCAATTAAACACTTGAAGAAACTATGTGCGGCTTATATTGATGATATAATTGTGTTTCTTCAAATTTCTTGACGATCTTTTAAAATATTTAGAGTTTTTATTTCAAGTTTAAAAAAAACATGTTATATGTTGTTTTAAGAAAGCTTAGTAATTGGTAGCACGAATTGATTTTTTGAGTTACACTTAGATTAAAGAAAAACAATCTTCTAATTGCATATCCTCATAAAAATACAATAATTTTCAAGTGGGCTAGGAGACAAAATCAAATTTAGATATTTTCAGGATGTTTGAATCATGTTTTATTTTTATGTAAACCTTTGTTATCAATATGGAAATACTTGTAGAATATTGTAAAAATAAATGATCCACAATGGGATAAAGTAGCCATAAATTTAGTTATGCAAATAAAAAAGTAAATGAGCTTAAAATTTCTTACATTATAAATTCTACAATTGAAAATTCAACTACTATCGTGCATAGATATTTCTAACATAAAATAATCTATGTGAAAAGAGAACAAAATACTAGTAGAGAAAAAATACCATATATGTGAAAATGGAAGAATTATAGTTAAAATATGAATCAATAAATATAAAATATATCTCAACCTATAAAATTTCACAATATGAATAGAGAGCTAATGTATCAAAATATTTTAAAAAATAACTTGATTAGTACTTGGACCAAGGAAGAATAACAAGATGGTATTTCAAGTTCTAAATTTACAATTTTACTAATCAATGAATAACAAAAAAGGGGCAATTTTAATGTAGATGATCTTTAACATAATTCACACCACAATATTCCTAAAATTAGATGAAGAAACTTATCTACGTAGATAACATGAATTTTATTAGATAGTTGGTATTTAAAGAAAAAGTTTGATGAATAAGATTGGTTTATGTTTTATTAATTCACAAATAATACGCTTTTGATCTTTTATAAAAGTAATCAAATTTAGGTTTATAAGGCAAAAGTTCAAGTGCCTCTCTGTGTTTTAGTAAGATCCAAAGATTATCATCTTAACTCCACGTGAATTTTACACTTGAAAGATTAAAGTACAATAGATTCTATGTAAATTGCTAGGTGAAAAACAAATGCAATTTAGAAGAGAATATGAATCATTTGTATATTTGTATAAATTATGTGAAGCAATTCAAATCATTAACCCGCATGAATATAATTAATCTTCAATTTCATCTTGTAAGTTATGCCTGATCTAAACAAATGTGGGATAACTTAAATTATTTATTTAGGATAGTAAATGAATTTCATGCCCTTTAATTAGATACTAAATTATTAACCTTATCTCTAGTATCTCTAGATCCCCTCTCTTAATTTAAATATTTCATATTTGAGCTCAAATATTTCTATATCATCTTTAATTTTGTGGTAAAGATATATCAAATAAAGAATGTGTACTCTTGAACTTGTCAACTTTACAATGCCCATATTCGATCTCTTATTCTATGTTCTACTTTGCAATTTTGATTTGATTCCTGTTTTGAATCGGTTGGCAATTCTTTGGGTATTTTTTGGGAGTTGATGAATGCTCTTCAGATTATTTTATACTACCATTGCTCACATTTTGGTTGAGATCAACACCTCCAAATACCTCTTCATAGAGATCTCTATTAGCACTAAAAATGGGTGTTGGAATCAATCTCTAGACTATGAGGGAATCCCCTTCAAATGTCACATGTATACTTCAATACTAGTCATATTGTTGCCCAATGTAGTAAATAGAGAAATTATAGCAAGGATACTTAGTGGAAGGATATATCTCCTCACCATTATTTGATGGAAAAAAAGAATCAAATCTAGAAGGAAGCACCAAAGTTGAGGCCCATATGAAAAATAAATGGGAAGGAAAGCAATCACCAAATAAGGCACAACCTTCACCAAGAAACTTAGTTGAACCACCATATGAATCACAACACTCACCAAGGTCATTTGTGGATTCTCCTCCTCCTATGGAGGACAATGTTAATGTTGCCTTGTTTTTGGTTGGGGAAAAGGTTGAAGTGGAGGAAAACTCTATATTTTCTACCCCTAAAATTCTTAAGGAGGATGATAATTATAAGTCCCCCTTGTGTTCGGTTGTGGGGAAGGTTGAAGTTGAGGAAAACTATAGATATCCAAACCTTGGAAATCAAGAAATTACCTCAAAGGAAGCAGTAGTGTCAATAAGGGAAGATGCACAAGGAGGTGCCTGGATTGTTGTGCAAAGGAAAAAGAAAAAATGTGAGGCAGTTTTCAGCATGAATCTTCGCTCACACACCAGGAATGGAGAAAATGTTTAGACTTACCACATTAGAATTAGATGTTTCATAGTATGTTAATACGCTATTTTTGTTATGTTTTCTAAATGTGGTGAGATAGGGATGATGTCTATGTCTACACATAAGCTAGGGATTTATTTGGTAATTCCTTTGTTCCTTTTCTCTTCTAGAGCTTGTTAATGGGCTCTTATAGCTTATAGCCATTCTCAGATGTAAGCTCATTAGCCAGGACAAAATTATGATCAATGTGCTTCTTTTTTTAATTTTAATACAATGGGTGCTTCCCCTTGCAACTATTTACTTACCAAAAAAATTTATTTTATTTTGCATTCTATCTTTCAAATAATGTACATAAATTAAATTATTTAATTATTTAATTCCCTAGTTAATTCTTCATACACCTCCAATTTGTTAATTCAACTCACAGTCACTCTATTGAATCTTCAATTTAGTCTTCTAATTCATGCATCCACTTAACTTCTTCTCTTAATTAGTTCATTGAATCATGTAATTAGTTCACTTCCTAAATTTAGCCTTCATGTCTTTTCAACAATTCCCATCCATTAATTCTTCTATTTGATCTACATTATTGATCAATATTATGTAGAATCTATAAATATAACCTTCATCTACCTCATTCATCCTGCATATATATTTGAACTTTTTTATCATATTGATTATTGTGTAGTTTGGTTTATGTTAATTGTGAGAGCAACCTGTATACACATAAAATTGTCTATAAGCAATTAAATAAATATTTTATATTTATTTAATAATTTTTCTTCTATTAAATAGTTAATTTGAAAATATTAATTTATTTAATTCATTTTATCCCTTTCTTCTAATTAAATAATTAAATATTTTTATATTTGATTATTCTTCTATCCACTATCCTATAGTCTCACTAATTAAATAATTTCTTAACAATTTAATTATATTTCCAATTCACCTTTCTATCTCCACTTCATCTTTCCTTTCCCAACTCATCCATCATGTGGCTAAATTAATTCAATAAAAATAAATAAAAATCATTTATTAGCCACTTATCTCCAACTTCCAAAATAAAAGAAATATTGTGTGCATACACATATTTCCTAGCCTTCTTCTATATTCTCTCCAACATCCCTATATCTTAGGAGGAATTGAGTCCACTTTTCCTTGCATTCCTACATCTTCTCCAACAGTCCTATATCCTCTCAAGTATTCAACTCAGTCAAGGTGAGATGAGTGACACTTATCTTCTCCTTCCCCCTTTCTCTCAACCTTCAACTTCTTGCTCATAGCCATCCAATTTGTAAGATTTCATCATGACCATTGATCTCTGCCACCTAAGCTCATGCAATGAAAAATCTATAAAAAGAGATCTCCTAAGCCATTTTCAAACTAATAGCTAATCGTATAGTCATTCTAGAAGTTTTCATCTTGCATGCATGAGTTTGAGTTTGAAGCAAATAGCAATTTTAGAATTTTTATCATATCTTAATATCATGTTAGCTTATGTCATTTGCATATGCATATCATAGTATTAGTTAACTATTAGTCCATTCTTCATATGCCATCTTGGAAGCTACATGTGCTTGTTTGAGAGCAAAATTATCAGCAACCAAGAACAATTGAGTTAGGACACAATGAGACATAAATCATGAAGGTATTATATCTTTTATTTATTTTTATTTCATGTTTTTTCATTAGTCGAAGCTAAGTTTTCCTGTAAATTTCTTTTATATCTCATGTTTGACTAACAAGTTTTAGGTTAATTCTTTGGAGTTCAACTTTAGCTTCAACAATTTTGGCGCCCACCGTGGGGCTCGGGCCTTGCACTTACCTTTCTAATATCCTGTCTTATTCTCACAAAATCAATTTAACACTTTGTAATTCAATTTCATGCATCTATGAAATTTGACAGCACATTTGTTAAGTAGGTTAGCACTTTTATCGCTTAGTTTAATGCCCTTTTTAAATAGAATAGCTCTTTTAATCATGAATTCGTGCATTCAAGAAATAGGTTAGCGCCTTTGTCATACAGGTTAGCACTTTTTTTGTTTAGGATAGTGCGTTTTCCATCTAGGATAGCATTTTTACTCGGTAGGATAGCACGTTTGCAGTTTTAGCGCTTATGTTCTCTTAGTGGGTGAAATTTGAATTTTTATATTCTGAAAGCTAACAATTTTGCAAGTTCGAATGTCTAAGAGTTAAGAATTTGAAAATTACTGACATTTGTGGGTGCAAGGTTCATTTTGAGCAAATTTCATGCATTTCCTCACTTAGCTAAATTAAGTGTTTTTCAAGTAAAACATCAAATTTTCCTCATCTAGTCTAACTAGGAGGATAATCAATAGCATGCAACATGCATTTGAGTACCTTTTCTAAAGTAGTTGCACATAGTATTTTTAGAAGGCTTAAAATAAATGTTTTCCTTTTGTATTAATTTAAAAGTAGTAGCAAGTATGCTCTCACCCTAATACGGTGATCAAAAAACTAGACCTATTTCCTTTATGTGTAACCTTTAGAGGGCCTTCCTTCCCAAGTTGCCTTGAGGGGGCCAGTGAGAGGGGAATGACCCAAGTGGAAACAGGTTAATACTGAGTCCTTCTGATCCACTCTAAATAAATCATGTCTGACAAAAGTCATGAACAACATGTCCTGATTAGTTCATACCGACACTATGTTTCCCCAAAAACCCTATGGAACGTAACCTCTATAGGCTAGGAACCTTCCACATTTACAGATTTTTAAAGTGTTGCATGTATGGCCACATGACCAAAAGGCCGTACTAAAAATATTTTGTATATGAGGCCAAAACCCTTCTAATTGTTAGTGCAGGAGGTCGGACCTCTGAAGTGGCTCACACACATGCTGTTCTTAGTAGAGATATGAAGTTTTCCATGGGGAGTTTTCATGGAAACTGGTGCTTGGATGCCCCAGAGAAGTGAGTGCTGAGGGTTGAGCTAGTGGGGTCAGGCACCTAAATATCTGCTTTGAATAGCGTAGCCTAGGGGTAAATCCCATGTGAGATTCAACAATTATTTTCTCGGCCTACCATACATTTTGTGCTTGCTTGTGCACTTTGCTTTCGAAACATTATGTCTTTTGTGTCTTCAAAATATTCTCAAAATGATCAAAAACCTGAAAAAAATCATCATTTTGAAATGAGTAAAAATTGAAAAATATTTTTAACATAGACAAAATCATGCATTTGTTACATAGAATATGTTGGCATTATAACAGACAAAGACAGATTGTTGGCATTTCAATAAGGATATTGAGAAGGTTGTTGATGATTATGGATATAACTGATCAAGGATGTTTATTGTCTTAATATTATTATTTTGTCATTGATGTCAAGAAATTGATTTTCTATTTCAGTATGATGTTGCCATATCTTAAGAAGTATGATTTGATGAGTATAAAGATGTCGGTAAAAGACACAGAAAGAATATGATGAATAAGAGGAGGAATAAGTTATTCAATGGGCAAATATTACCGAGTTAGAGAATGATGAGATCATGATGTTTAGATTGTTTTGATATCCTACATATGTTGATTGATTGTAAGGTTAATACTATACTATGTTACTGAGCAAAGAACCTAGTCAGTAAACCCTAAGGAACCTAGTTGGTAAACCCTAAGGTTATCGCTATCGGTTAATGAAGGTAGAATGTCTACTAAGTAAAGTTTAGTATTTATCGAGTTGCAACTGAGAAGTAACAGAATGCATTGAATGAATAAAAGCATTATTTAATGAAGGAAGCTGATGAGCTAGAATTTATTAAATGATTGGTATGTCATGAATGAAGTTTGTTAAAGAATCTATGGTAAAGGAAAATCGGTAGGAAGATCTACAGCTCAGATTGAACCACAATACCCTAGCACAAGTTCCAAGAAATATATGCAAATTCCAAGGTGGGGTAAAACATTTTTAGATCGAAGGATACATTGAACCTAGTAAAGATTGAAGATCTGATGGCTATAATTGATGATGGGATATGTGATCAAGGAGATTAAGCGGTTAGAAAATTGTTTATAAATAAGGAACTATTGATAAACAATGTATGCGGGCAAGTGTATGCACATGGATTCTACATTGTGATTACCGAGCACAGAAGCTTGAAGACCTGTTTGAATATCAGAGTATAGAGCCCATCAGATGGACAAGATAAGTCCTAGATTGTATTGAGCAAATAAGAATCTGCTTTAGCATTTTAGATGTGAAGTTGTAGATAGATTTTTATTACTGTTATTTTGTGAAGTGACAGAAAATCTCTTAACCAAGTGGACTTAACAGTCTTATTTGTTAAACTCTCTAGCAAGGTGACATTCTGATTGATTTTTTGAAATCCTTTAACAAGGTCACTTCTAACAAGGTGAAGATCATAACAGATCTAAGGGAAATCCCTTAACCAAGTCACATCTAGCAATGTGTTTTTAATATTTAATAGGATTTTCTTTTAACCAAGCATACTCTAGAAGACTATATTTCTTAGTGGGTCCAAAATCCCACAGTGGTTTTTCCCTATTTGGGTTTCCACATTAAATTGGGTGTTATGTGTTATGATGTTTACAAGCTTTTGAGTTTGCATGTTTAGTAGTTTTGGTTATATTACTGAAGTATATGTTACCGAGGTCGAATCTGTTATTTTCATGGAAGATTAAGGTTGTATGATTCACCCCCCCTCTCATCTTATTAGCTTGGCATCTGTACTTAACATTAAGTATCAGAACTATCAATTGGTATCAGAGCTTTGGACTCTGGAAGAAAAAGTTTAAAGGTACTTGAGGCAAAGATCCAAAGATGTATAAGAGGGATGCACTGAAGCTGAACAAGTCAAGTTTCTCTACATGGCAGAAAAGGATGAAGTTGCACCTATCAGGAGTTGGAGAATATGTTGTATATTATCTGGAGAATGATTTCATTACACCGAGCACATATCCATTGACAATGGAAGAGATAAAGGCAAAGAAAGAACATATCCAAGCAATGATTGAAATAACATCTGCATTGATCGACTCATAGTTTAATGATCTAGAAGGCTGCAATGATGCAAAGGCAATGTGGGACAAGCTCATATCTGTGTATGGTGGAGATGAACATGTTTAAAGAGAAAAAGTGGATAGTCTAAGAGGACAACTTGAATCTATGAGGATGAATGAAGGTGAGAACATAACCCAGTACAATACAAGACTAAGGAGATTGTCAATCAAATCAAAGGAGCAGGTGGAACTATTGAAGAAAAGGATATAACAAGTTGTTAAGAACCCTTCTACCAGCTTATGCAATCCGAGTCCATGCAATCAATGAATTGAGATCTATACCCAATATGCCAGTTTCTTTAGATGCTACTATTGGTAAGGTACATGCATTTGAGTTAAGTAACTTTGATAACAGTGGGTCATTGGTAAATAAAGTTGAATTTGCATTTAGTTCCTTTCATATTCGTGAATCTGATGATTACAATGATAGAATGAGTAAGTACACTAAAGGGGATCACAGTGGAGAAAGTGAAAGATTTCGCAAGAACATGGAAGAAGTACATAAATTGTATGAGGAAATCAAAAAGCAAAAAAATTTTGAAGCACTATTAGCCAGAAGGTTACCAAGACGCAAAGGTAAGTATAAAGGAAAACTACCTTTGAAATGGTTCAATTGTGATAAGATAGGACATATGGCTTCTAACTATCCTAACAAAGAATCTACTAAAAAGAGAGATTACCGAGATGATAGATAGAAAGATAATCATTACAGAGGATACCAAGACTTCAGAAGAAGAGATAGAAAGTCATTCTTAATAGCTGACGAGGAATCCAATGATGATAAATCAGATGAAACTGATACAGAAGTAGTTTATGTGGCTATCAAAGATGGATTAGATGAAGAAAGGTATGAAGAAAAAGCTCTAATATCTCACATAAATACTAATGATTCTTGGATCATAGATAGTGGATGCTCACATCACATGACAGGTGATAAACACGAGTTTGTTATGTTGGAAGATTATGATGGAGGTTATGTAAGATTTGGTAATGATGTACCATGTCCGGTAAAAGGTAAAGGATCTATAACACTTCTTGACAATGCAAGATGCAATGATGTTTATTAGGTTGAAGGTTTGAAATACAATTTGTTGAGTGTAGCACAGCTAAACAATACAGGTTACCGAATAGAATTTTAGAAAGGAATTGTTTAAGTTCATGATAAGCATGGAAAGTTAGCTGCTACCAGGACACGAATGAAAGGTAACACATTTCACTTGACTCAACTCAGAACAAGTGTCTATATGCAAAGATAGATGATACCTGGTTAAGGCATAAAAGGTTTTGTCATGTAAATTTTGATAATCTGATCAAAATAAGCAAGAAGCACCGAGTAAGAGGTCTACTGAGTCTTGAGAAACCTGAGAATGCTATATGCTGAGGATGCCAGATGGGTAAAATGACAAGATCAAGCTTTACAAGTAATTCCTACACTTCTAAGGGAATTTTAGATCTTGTGCACACTGATCTCTGTGGTCCTATGAAAGTTCAAAGTTATTATGGTGATAAATATTTCATATTATTTGTGGATGATTACTCAAGGATAATGTCAGTTATGTTTTTAAAAGAAAAATCAGAAGCTTTTCAAATGTTTAAATGGTACAAGGAAAGAGTTGAAAATGAAACAGGAAGACAACTGAAATATCTTAGATTAGATAGAGGAGGAGAGTTCACATTTGATGAGTTCAACTTATTCCGCAATGATCATGGTATAAAAATACAAGTCTCTGCACCGAGAACTCCATAACTAAATGGAATAGCTGAGAGAAGAAACAGATCTATTGTGGATTGTGCCAGAACCCTGATGATTGAAAAGAAAGTGCCACAAACATTTTGGAGAGAAGCAATAAGCACAACAGTTTACACCCTGAACCGAGTACAACTGAAGAAAGGAACTTTGAAGACACCATATGAAATCTTGTATGACAGGAAACCTAATGTAAGTTACTTCAAAATCTTTGGAAGTAAATGTTATGTACACAAAGATGATAAAAATGGAAAGTTTGATCAGAAAAGTGAAGAAGGAACATTTCTAGGTTATTCTTCTAGAAGCAAAGTATTTAAATGTCTGATCAAATCATCTAACAAAATAGTAGAAAGTGCAAATGTGAAAATTGATGAATTTGTAGAAAGAAATGATGAAGGAAATTCTAAAGAACCAGAAGATTATGATGAATTTGTTTATGTTCAATCGACAAGTCTTACCGAGAGAACTGTTGAAGAAAATGAAGAGAATATCCAATTATTGTGTGACAAAGAAGATCATATAGAGCCTACCAAGCCTGTATTAGCCAAGTATGTCAGAAGACATCATGCATCAAGTAAGATTATAGAAGATAAGGATGATCCAGTGATGACATGGAACAAACTGAGACAGAACACATGTCTGATATCTGAATTTGAACCGAGGATAGTGAAAGAGGCATTTAACAGTGAAGATTGGATAAATGCTATGATAGAAGAGATTGATCAAATCAAGAAGAATGACACATGGACACTGGTCCCAAGACCGAAGGACAAAAATGTAATCGGTTCAAAGTGGATTTTTCATAAACAAGCTGAATGAAAAAGGTGAGGTCATTCGAAATAAAGCAAGACTAGTTTGCAAAGGTTATGCCCAAGAAGAAGGAATTGATTATGGTGAGACTTTTTCACCTATGGCTAGACTTGAAGGAGTAAGAACATTGTTGGCATATGCTACTTACAAGAATTTCAAGGTATATCAAATGGATGTCAAATCTGTATTTCTGAATGGTATATTAGAAGAAGAAGTTTTTATTGAACAACCTGAAGGATTTGTTGAAGACAAGAATAAAGATCAAGTATGTAAATTAAACAAAGCTTTATATGGTCTGAAACAAGCACCTAGAGCATGGTATGAAAGATTGCACTCTTATTTAATCAAGATTGGTTTTATAAGTACAAGTGAAAACAACAATATGTACATGAAGAATGATGAAAATGGAATACTGATCTTAGCCATATTTGTTGATGATATTATATTTTGTGGAAATGAAATGAGCAAAGAATTTGAGATGTCATTAATCAGTGAGATAAAGTATTTTATAGGTTTATAGATACTGCAAATAAAAAATGAGATTTTCATTACTCAATCCAAGTACATAAAGGAAATTCTGAAGAAATTTGGAATGGAGGATTCAAAACCAGTAAGTACTCCTATGACTACAAACTGTAAACTATCAAAGAATGATGAATCTACATCTATTGATGAGACACTTTACCGATCCATGATTGGAAATCTACAATATGTTGTTCACAACAGGCTAGACTTAGCACATGCAGTAGGTATAGTTGCAAGATTCTCTACAGATCCTAAGGAAACACACATGACAACAATCAAGAGAATTTTCAGATACTTGAAAGGCACTTAAGATTATGGCTTAGTATATCAGAAAGGAAATGACTTTGATTTAAAAGTTTACACTGATGCTGATTGGGCAGGCAACATTGATGACAAAAAAAGCACAAGTGGAGGAGCTTTCTTTTTAGGAGAAAGACTAGTAGGTTGGCTTAGCAAGAAACAAGGATGTGTTTCACAGTCAACAGCAGAAGCTGAAATGTTGCTGCAGCATTGAATTGTACCAACATAGCATGGATCAAACAACTGTTGGAAGGTATAAATGAGAAAGTTACCGAGCCAGTAACTATATTTTGTGACAATACTAGTGCGATTAAAATTTCAAAGAATCTTGTTATGCACTCTAAGACAAAGCACATCTCTATAAAATATCATTATCTTAGAGAAGAAGCTCAAGAGAAGAAAGTGGTCTTGGAGTATGTTAGCACAAAGGAAGAAATAGCAGATATCTTTACCAAGCCACTGCCAAGGGACACTTTTGAGTATCTTAGAAGTAAGTTAGGGGTCCTACCCCTATCTTCCATTCACTGACCGAGTTCGGTGAACACATCAATTCGATGACTCCACAGAATATCTTTTAGGAGTTGATGTTGATTTACACACTTCAGGATGTTTTCAAAAGGTGTACAGGAAACAAATACAGGGAACAGGAATTGAAGACAAAATGCTCTGACGGGGACAAATTTGACACATAACAGCAGGAAATCACTTCATACAAGAAGAAATTATGTTTTCGTTCTTTACTTTTTGGCATTGTTGTCAAAGGGGGAGAAGACTGAAGAAAAGGGGTAGAAGACTGAAGAAAAGAGGAGAAGACTAATGTATGGGGGAGACCATTTCAGCATTTCAGAATCTCACAGCAATCTGAATCAGTTAGGTCAAATCAATTGGTTTTGCCATCAATGCCAAAGGGGGAGATTGTTGGCATTATAACAGACAAAGAGAGGTTGTTGGCATTTCAATAAGGATATTAAGAAGGTTGTTTATGATTATGGATATAACTGATCAAGGATGTTTACTGTCTTAATATTATTATTTTGTTATTGATGTCAAGAAATTGATTTTCTAATTCAGTATGATATTGTTATATCTTAAGAAGTATGATTTGATGAGTATAAAGATGTTGGTAAAAGACACAGAATGAATATGATGAATAAGAGAAGGAATAAGTTATTCAATGGGCAAATATTACCAAGTTAGACAATGATGAGATCATGATGTTTAGATTGTTTTGATATCCTACATATGTTGATTAATTGTAAGGCTAATACTATACTATGTGACTGAGCAAAGAACCTAGTCGGTAAACACTAAGGAACCTAGTTGGTAAACCCTAAGGTTATCGCTATCGGTTAATGAAGGCTGAATGTCTACCAAGTAAAGTTTAGTATTTACTGAGTTGCAATCGAGTAGTAACAGAATGCATTGAATGAATAAAAACATTATTTAATGAAGGAAGTAGATGAGTTGGAAATGATTAAATGATTGGTATGCCGTGAATGAATTTTGTTAAAGAATCTATGGTAAAGGAAAATCGGCAGGAAGATCTACAACTCAGATTGAACCGCAATACCCTAGCACAAGTTCCAAGAAATATATGCAAGTTCCAAGGTGGGGTAAAATGTTTTTAGATCAAAGGATACATTGAACCTAGTAAAGATTGAAGATTTGATGGCTATGATTGATCATGGGATATGTGATCAAGGAGATTAAGCGGTTAGCAAATTGTTTATAAATAAGGAACTGTTGATAAACAATGTATGCAGGAAATTGTATGCATAAGGATGCTACATACTGATTACCGAGCATAGAAGCTTGAAGACCTATTTGAATAATAGAGTATAGAGCCCATTAGATGGACAAGATAAGTCCTAGATTGTATTGAGAAAATAAGAATTTGCTATAGCATTTTAGATGTGAAGTTGCAGATAGATTTTTATTACTGTTATTTTGTGAAGTGACAGAAAATCTCTTAAGCGAGTGGACTTAACAGTCTTATTTGTAAAACCCTCTAGCAAGGTGACATTCTGATTGCGTGTTTGAAATCCTTTAACAAGGTCACATCTAACAAGGTGAAGATCCTAACAGATCTGAGGGAAATCCCTTAACTGAGTCACATCTAGAAATGTGTTTGTAATCTTTAACAGGATTTGCTTTTAACCGAGCATGCTCTAGAAGAGTATATTTCTTAGTGGGTCCAAAATCCCACTATGGTTTTTCCTTATTTTGGTTTCCACGTTACATCTGGTGTTATGAGTGTTATGAGTGTTATGATGTTTATATAATTTTGAGTTTGCATGTTTAGCAGTTTTTGTTATATTACTAAAGTATATGTTACCGAGGTTGAATCTATTGTTTTCATGGAAGATTAAGGTTGTATGATTCACCCCCCCTCCTCTCATCTTATTAGCTTGGCATCTATACTTAACATTAAGTATCAGAACTATCAAGAATATTGCATTTTCTATATAGAACAATGCTATTAATAAACATTACAATGCTTGTAGGCTCTAGAATCATGCATTTTATCATTAAAACGATGCTTTAACACCTAAAACAATGCTTTTTCACCTTAGGGTAGCGCTTTTACTATGCAAAGAACACTTTTATTCAATAGAACAATGCATTTGCACTATTTGACAGTGCATATATACAATTAGGTTGTGCATTTAGTTTAGCACATTCAAAATAGAGAGCATTTCAACTTGTCACGAGAAAATTTGAAAACAGTTCTAGATACCCATTTTCAGGAAGATCTCATTTCAACTATCATAGAATTCATAGCTAGTCAAGCAAACAGATTTTCTTCTAACAAAATCAGAGGAATATCATCTAGTGACCTAATTTTCACACTTTCAACTAATATCAATATCAAATACTTAGTCTAGCTATCCATCCAGAATACCTCCATATCATTCCTATCCATCCATGATTCCCATTCCTTTTGGAAGAAATTTGGATGTCAGGAATAAAATCCATAACTCTAAATATCCACATGCATCCAAAGATCTATATGAACAATCTAAAAGGGATGTCAAATCAAATAAAAATTTGATCCAAAAGCAAAAAACAATATCCAAAAGTCTACAAAAACCCTTTAAGAAAGAAGAAAAATCAAAATCAATTGGGAGGCCCATAAAAGAATTACAATCAAAGATCAATCAAAATTAGCATTTAGACTTCTTGTTCCAAAATATTCCTTCAACCATCTATCTAAAAATCTCTCACTTTCCAAATCTATTATTCCACCATTTCCTCTATCTATTTTGGGTCCTTTGTCCCAAAAATCAATTTTCCTCCATCACTTCATCACCTCTCAAGTTGTGTACCAATGCTCATCTTGAAGACATTTTAATCTATCCTTTCACAAATATTAAAACATCATATCTATTATCCAACACCTCTTTTTCATTCTTCCATCCCTTTAATTCAATCCTTTGCATAAGTCCATTATCTCTAAAATAGGTGTTTGTGTTATTTTTTTCACATACTCACCCACACTCAATTTTATGTTCAATCCATTTCCTAGATATTTATTTATGAAACGCTTCAAAGCCTAAGGTTGTTCCTCTTTAACATTATCTTTTGGTTAGGATGCACACTCAATCCAGAATGGAACCACTTATCGTATCTTGGTACCGACATCTTTTGATTACTATATCTCATACTTAATCAATTTCTCTTAGTCATTGTGATCTTTTAGTTGAAGAAACAACTAGTGAAAAATCTAAAATCTTACTTCAGTGCCACTGTAATTATCAAACCCATGTAAGTTTCATCACTTACAAACTAATGGAAGCAAAATAAGAAGAGAAAAAGGTAATATCAAAATATCAAAAACACGAGCATGAAAAGAAATATCAAGAAAAGAAAAATAAATAAATAAATGAAATGAAATGCAATATCAAAAATCTTTGCTATGGGAACATGCAAATAACTCCATCGGGACTATGGATGCCTAACTGTCAATGGAGAAATATTTGTGATATTATAGAGATAACCTCATTAGATATATGGATGCTTGCTGGCAACGATGCTCTATCTAGGATGCTTTTGAAGACAAGGTAACTCATGTAGCTAGCCATGTTGCATTCTAAAGATTATAATGATCATATGAGCCAGAATGAACTCACTTGCACACACATGGGTAATCAAAGACTATTTACCTTGATCCATTTTTGGATTCTTCTTCCCTTTTGAGTTTTCTTCCTAGCCGCTAGATATGTTTGGTTGAGTTTTCCAGAGGTTCTAAGTTTGGGTGGTGCTAGTTGTTGTGACAATCTTACATATTGCCTTTTTCAAAATGGAGATCTCTATGCTTGAGAGAAAAATTTCACCCACTCTATTCTTCATGCCATATCTGACCTTATTCTTCATCCAATATCCATTACCCTATCTAAATTCACCATTATCTACGATTTTGCTTCACCTTATACATACCATCTAGTCCATCCCATCTATCCTATCTATTTATTGCTTCCATTTTCCCTTACTATCTAGGATATTATTTCTCCTATCCATATCTTCTTTTCCATCCTTGGTCTTGATTTAAACTAAGGACAAAACAAAATTTTGAAAAGCTCTTGACATGCCCCTTCATGTTCCATAATAAGCTACCTCCATCTTTCACCCATTCACCCTAACCTTAAAGTTCATTCATCCATTCATAATATTCCTTGTCTTTCTAGACATTGGGACAAACAAATACATCTTGCTTCTAATTCTAAAAATTCTATAAAAATCACAAAATGTCCAAAAACTTAAAATTAAAAAAATCAACAAAATCAAATAGAAAAGAAAAAATCAAAGCATGACAACATGGACCATCCATCAAAATAGATCAACAATAGGCAAACTCTCAATGTCTACAATCAAACTAATCAACATGTCTAATTAATCAATCCATCTATCAACATCAATGTGTTATATACAGGGAAAGGTACGCTCAAAACCAGATACATTAGTCTTATACGGGGTACTCACTCTTTGGAACCAGACATTCCTATCAATCATCGAACAATCAAAACAATGAACATAGATTAGTGTGACTTCAGGATTTTTTCCTAGTTAGTCTTGTCTTTATCAATTGATGGTAGGACATGTTTCATCTCTCTAAAAATCAAAAAATCAAAAAGTTCAAAAAATCAAGAAAAATAAAAATAAAAATCAAATATGTAAAGAATGCAATAAATTTAGATGGTGAAAACCTGGTGAACATGCGCTATCTAAAAGTGTTTTCTTCCATCTATGAGATCTCTTCGCACACCTATCCACTCCATCCTATTTGCATCTATCGCTTCCATCTATCCTAGTCTAGCCATTTCATCTTTCCCATTCATTGCTCTAAACCATTAGCATAAAATATGCAGCTTACCAACATTTATGAATCTTTGACATACTTAGTGTAGTCATTGTCTTGGATTTTATCAATCATATCTGCATTATATCCCGCCATGATTTAGATTTTGATCATTTTTTCATACATTCATAATAAAGTTTGTTTCCATTGGGGGCAAAATCCTAAATCCTTTTACTAAGGTGATCTTTTAAATCTTTGAAAATCCAAAACATTAAGAAAACTTAGAAAAACCAAAACACCTAGGATTTTGAAATAGATAACAAGCAACAAGGCAATGAAGATCAAGGCATTTGTAATGAACTGAATCATGAAACTCAAAATACAAGGAATCAACCAGAAAGTAATGAAGTATTATCAATGATTATTCATGAAGTTGAGTATATCAGTTAATGACCATGAGAACATGTGTATGACATACAAAATTTAGTGTTTATATCTTGACTTTTTGCTAATCATGTACTCTATGTGATTCAAGGATGTCCATGACTAGACTAGCTATGATGGGGCATGATTATTTTCTTTGTTTGTTGTATGTGGCTTATGTGTTATTAAGGTATGTACGTGTCTAAGGATATGATCAATAAAATATCAATAAGGACATTCCGAGCCATGCATGAAAAGGGATAATCCTTGTCTATTTTGCAAGAAATACTTGGGTCAACTTGATTCATTATATCAAGTTCCTTGTATAAACTTGCTATATCAAAATCCATGCAATAAATACTCAAGTTAGCTTGAATCATTATGTCAAGTTGTTTGTATTTTTTTACAACATTTTAAAATCTCAATGATGAAATCAAGCACTGTTATAAGAGATCATGTGAACAATGGAAGTATCATTTTAGATTAGCTCATTATTCATTTGCATTATAATCAATCATTGTCAGCTGCATTATAAGAATTTAATTCCATTAAGAGATCAACACTCATAAATAAAGATTGAGTATACTTGGACAAAGAAAAACAATTTGCATTAATCATTTTAGGTTCATTTATCTTTAAAATCAGTAGGTTTACATATTATTCGTCATCGTTCATTTCATTAGTTTGCATTAAATCATAACAAAAAATCAAAATCAGATACATTTCATATCAACAATTTCATCATTTCATCATTTCATCATCACATGCATATACATCAAGGAAAAGAAATAAACATCCATCTGCATAACATCATTATATCATCAAGATAACATCATGAAATATAAAGGAAAGGAAAGATTGCCATCATATCATCTATGAACAAAGATCATCATAACATCATTCATATAATCACTACATATATGCCATAATAGGTCATTATCATCATAGTACATGCATAATAAATCATAAATCATAACCATCATATAGAGAATATGTCTGCATATCATCATAAGCATTTTTATGTCCAAGTATACAATGATATCAAAGAAATAATCAATAAAATACAATGTCCTATTATACAAATCAATGTCTCATATCAATATGTCAACTAGGACGAAGAGCACCACTCATTTTAGATGTTGTATGCCTTGTTGATCCTCCTGCTCCCCCCTAGATGAATCAATTCATCTAGATCCTCCTACAACATGATATCAACAAATTGTTAGTTCTTGATCCAATCAATCACTTTGATCAATCAATAAGCTATCCTATATACTCACTTGAGATTTCTATCAATCTCTTTGACCACATATTAGTGACACTCATTCATCATAAGGTTACGCATCTAGTCTATCCAATCTTGAGTTTACATCATTGACGTTCATCAATCATGAATTCAATCAAACTCTATCCTATCAGATCATCAAACCTCTGAGTTTATAACATTGACCCTCATTGATCATGAGGTCAATGAAACTCTATCAATCATCAAATCAAGCAGAGTATCAAAGTAATCAAAGAGCGGACATTTTCAACCAAAGTTGTAGAATTTTCAACCAATTATCATGAGATTGATCGCTCATCCAATTTTTTTTAATAATTTCATGATTAATCTCCCGAGGGGCCACACAAACTGGAATTTTATCTTGATCAAGTACATTATTAAGACTTGATATAATATTTGAAACAATTTTGTTTCAATATCATTTCAAAGAGGGGAAAAATGTATACACATAAAATTGTCTATGAGAAATTAAATAAATATTTAATATTTATTTAATAATTATTCTTCTATTAAATAGTTAATTTGAAAAGATTAATTTATTTAATTCATTTTATGTTCTTCTATTAATTAATTTAATTGAAAATTTTTATTAATTAATTAATTTTATCCCTTTCTTCTAATTAAATAATTAAATATTTGATTATTTGATTATTTCTTTATCCACTATCCTATAGTCTCATTAATTAAATAGTTTCTTAAACATTTAATTCTATTTCTAGCTCACCTTTCCATATCCACTTCATCTTTGCTTTGCCAACTCATCCATCATTTGACTAAATTAATTCAACAAAATAAAATAAAATAAATTATTTATTAGCCACTTATCTCCAAATTCCAAAATAAATGACATATTGTATACATACACATATTTCCTAACCTTCTTCTATATTCTCTCCAACATCCCTATATCTTAGGAGGACTTGAGTCCACTTGTCCTCTCATTCCTACATCTTCTTCAACTATCCTATATCCTCTCAAGTATTCAACTCAGTCAAGGTGAGATGAGTGACACTTGTCTTCTCCTTCCCCCTTTCTCTCAACCTTCAACTTCTTTCTCATAGCTATCCAATTTGTAAGATTTGATCATGACCGTTGATCTCTGCCAACTAAGATCATGCACTTAAAAATCTATAAAAGAGGTCTCCTAAGTCATTTTGAAACTAATAGCTAATCTTATAGTCATTCTAGGAATATTTATCTTGCATCTGTGAGTTTGAATTTGAAGCAAATAGAAATTTTAGAATGTTTACCATAGCTTAATATCATGTTAGCTTAAATCATTTGCATATGCATATCAAGGTATCAATTAACTATCAGTCCATTCTTCATATGCCATCTTGGAAGCTACATGTTCTTGTCTAAGAGAAAAATTATTTGCAACCAAGAATAATAGAGTTAAGACACAATGAGACATAAATCATGAGGGTATAATCTCTTTTAATTATTTTTATTTCATGTTGTTTCATTGGTTGAAGCTAAGTTTTCCTATATATCTCATGATGGACTAATAAGTTTTAGGTTAATTCTTTGGAGTTCAACTTTAGCCTCAACACAACCAACATATCAATATTTTAAAAGTATATTAAGAAGAAGAAAAAAGGAGAAAAATGGAGTCTTTGTGAAGGTTTGATTGTTTCATTCTTTGTTATTGCAATGATTTCATGATTTATTGTGTGATTGATTGAATGTGATTTTAGCAGTTTCATTTTTATTATTACTATTCTCATTATTCACAATTTATGATCCACATTTTGGCATGCCTAATGGGACGCGTGTCCCTAATCCTCAAATATTTTTAGTGAGAAATTGGTGTTGAAAAGTTATAGGTTTGGATATGTGCTTCTAATACTAGGCATTATGATTTTGATGCAAACTACAATATTTCTCCATGAACACACTATGCTTTTGTGTCAACTTACTACACTATTGCAATATTGTTCTACACTTTTAATTTGTGTCTATCTATAGAAATTATTCTTAACACAAATTTAGAAATTTGATTCTTTTTGGCACTTTCATTGTTTTGTACTATAGGCTTTCTAGATTTTGATAGATCTAACAATTTTGACTTGAACCTGACCCTCCAATTGATCAAAATTGTTATTTTCTATGGTTTTGGATTTTTTTGAATGTATACCCCTCTTAAAATAGAATTGTGCATATGTAATGACTTGTTGCACTTTTGAACTAGCTTAATATGCATCAATGCCAACTTTCTACATTATTGGTAGGCATTACTACACTTTTGCTAGGTCAAAATGTGACATTATTTTATATTTATATGCTTTTGATTTGTTAGTTGAAAATTAAATATTATCATTTTAATCTAAATAATGGATTTTTTAGGGAAATACTTTAATTTATGCAACTTAACAATCAGTACAAGAAGGGAAAATCTTGAGAGTACTAACATATTTGGTGTAAGGATTATTATTTCTTTTATTTTAGAGTAGTTGTAAACTTAAATTTTCTAAGGTTAATTGAAATATGTATGTCATGTTTGGTGAAATCATCGTTATGTATTCTCTCTCACTATACCTAGTGCAATCTTAAGGATGAAAATTGCCATTAAGTTTACATATCAATTGTTCTTGCCCAAGGAGTGCTAGTTGCATATTCTCTCCCATTACACCTTCTCTAAGCTTGGGGATCAAAAACACTAATATATTGTTTTTTAGTTTTAGAAGGAGGCCTTATTTAGGATTTCATCACTTTAAGGTGACCTTAATCACATTTTCTAGTGGGGCATAGAAAGGGGAGAATGAAATTAGTACCACAATGTGTGGCTAGTATCATTAAGGCCAAGCCATATGCCCCTCAATCCACTAAGAATTATTTGATCAAAGGAAAGAGGATATCATTGAATATAAAGCACTTTCAAATGGTCTCATAGTTCACAAATCCACCAAACACCTTGTTTTTAGAGACCTTCAAGCTCCATAGTGTGGTGGAAGGTCAAATATCATGCCTAAAGTTACCCAACATGTGTCATCTTGAGGAGCGATGGAGATCATTAGAGGTATCAAAAAATCAAAAATAAAATAAAAGGTGAGATCATGAACCACTAGATCCCTATCTATATCCTCTTGAGAGTGGAATATGCATGCGCAATCCTACTTGATATTTTATCACATGAACCTACATAGGAAGAGATACACCCATCTAAATAATTTTAGGTTGTTAATGTTTTTGATGGGTCTTTATTATGAAATACTAATGAGTCCAATTTAGCCTTTCACCTTGAAATTATCAAAAACCACCATTGTGTTTTCTTTTATGATCTCATACAAAGAGAAATTTGACCAAAGTTACAAAAAAATCACATATAATAAAAACACAATTTTGTTAAGTTAATATAAACCACTTGTAAGACATACCAATATGCTTTTGAATAATTAAATTTTTTTTTTTGAAATAAACTATAATGCTTTTTCTTTATAGAAATATACTTCTAAAGTACTTTTTATTTCCTTTGCCTTGCAAAAGTGCAATATTTATCCATATCACTATGCATCTAATTTCTAAAAATACACTTTTGTACTTGTCTTGTAACTATAACATTCACCTAGGGTTCTAACTTGATACTCCTACATGTTAGGGTTTAGGAAGACTAGAGAAATAAACAATATTAAATATAATGTAGAATAAAAGGAAAAAAATAACAACTACAATAGTCCACACAAAGTTAACATCCTTCATCCAATGTGGGCTATATCTATAGAGAAATAATTGTACTTTTTCTTCTATTATTTAGCAATAAACAAATTTACAATATCATGAATTTTTACATTTTGCAACCAATTATTTATCAAGCCTTTTTCATGGTTTACAAAGGTCAATTTATATAATAAACTAACAACTAAATCATTTATTACATAATGAGCAATTTATTCTTTTGGGGCTTCATCCCTTGTACTCCCCCATTAATTGATTTAAGGGGGAAATGTAATTATTAATTCACCATAATTTAACCCTAACAACACCATTACTCACCACATAGCAACAAATCAATATCACTACCCTATTCTACTAATACATTGACATGACTTTATAAGCTATTGAACTACACATTTGAAGCAATGACATTAGAAGCTATTCATTGTTTAGGTTAGATCCAACTCTCATTTTCAATCTTTTGTCACTTAAAATCTGACACTAATGTAAAAATTGTTGGCAAATGTTGCCATTGATGTCAACTAGGGTTGCAAATGAGTTGCAAAAGGAAATGTTGCGAAGGTGCTCACAATTTAGTTTCATATTTTGTTCTAAATGTGTTTCACAGTGTGTTTGATCCTTCACCTTTGATGTATGCAAGTTCCAAATTTTGAAAAATGTTGAAAAACCTTTTTCTGCAGATTTCAGCGTGATAAGCTAATTATCTTAGCAACAATGGTTAACACTGGGAGTTTTTTCACCATTTTGCACTCAATATTTTCTATTGACCTAACTCTTGTTTGAAGCCATGAAATGATATTATGTGTATCGAGCCCACTTCCCTCATGCATCCACAAGTATCCACGTGTTGACAATAGTCTGGTGTCCTCAGGATGTGATGTGTCAAGTGGGCCCCAACTCCTCCTTCGTGCTCTGCAGGTATTCAGATGGTGCCCGCTCATTGGTCTAGTTGGTCCAACGTGGCAGTGATGTGTTCTTGTGGGGCCCGTTGACATTTCAACATAAGGTGGTCTTTTGCAGTTTCGCAGTCAAACTTATGGTTGATCTTCGGTCCTTTGCGATATAGTGGAAAGAATGAAAGGTTAACCGCCAGGTGAGAGTCAATTTTTTTTTGTTATTTTGACAACTTACCACCAAGCAAGGGGAAGCCATTTGTGAAGCGGTGAAATAGGAAATGTAAACGCAAGGATAGAAAATGAGACTGTGTGGCTAGAGATAAGAGTTTTGATGTGACACCAACATTGTCACATTGACAAAGGTTAACCATAGAGGAATTTTTCTATTCACCAATCAAACATCCCTGTTGACTTGACATCTACGAAATGGTGAAAAGGAATAGTTGACAATGCAAAGAAAATAAAAAGGGATATCATTATTTCGCGAGATGACCTTCAAGGTAAACCATGTGGTTTGTGATATAGCGATAGAGAAAGATGTGACTAAAAGAGGTGAAGCTAGTGTTTTCGTTGTTTCATGAAAAGACCGCCAAGTCAAGGGAAACTGCTAGAGACATAGCGAAAAAGGGGAGTTTTGGTATTGTAGTTTCACTAGAAGGTTTAACCTAACTGCAAGGGGTTTTGCGATACAACAACAAGGGTTGTTCAAATCATTTCTCGTCATCCCGCAACATGAAGGATTGAAGAAAATCTATCTTGTGGGGTAAGAAACATAGAGATGGATTATGCAACCCACTATCTTGCATCATGTAAGATGATGTGTGATGGTCTTTCGGGGCAACATAGGTATGAAGGAAGAGGTGGCTCCCACTATCTCATGCTGAAGTAAACCTCATGAAGATGACACTGCAGGGTAATAAGAAGATGAGATGGATGAGTCTTCTTCCTATCTCACAACAAGTAGATGGATGGAAAGAGGATCTCACGGGGCAAGTAAAATGGATGGTAGTGATTTGTCTTTCCATCATGTAGGTGCATTTTTGGAAATGCAGAGAATGCGATGAATGTTCATCCAATGTTGATAGATGTGTTGTCAACATGGATGGGTTGAACAAGGTTGACTCGATGAAAAAAATGAAGTTACTGAGGACATAGATAATGCATAATGTATGATTGTCCATTAGAGTGACCAAAGAAATTACTTGTAGAGTTTTTTGTCATGAATACTTAAATGGTGGTAGTTGTGATTGGATCTCAAAAGGTGAACACTTTTAATGCCTATAGTTGTAGATTGATTAGAAGATTGTTCTGAAGTTTGAGAAAATATATCAAATCAAAGATTACTAAGTATAGTAATTCCTATCATAGAGGAATGATCTGAACGTAGAATATTACCAAGAGAATACATTCAATATGGATAGTTGTCTGTTTGAAAGACATGTATAGAAGATCCAAGCAGTCAAAAGACACTATTTCTTAGAAGTTAGAGATGGAATATCTTTGAATTATTTTGGAGGGAAATTCTGCAAGTACAAATATGATTGATTGCAAATATTTTCATGTCAGGCTGAGTTGTTATGGTGTAAAGCTGGCAAAGATAATGAAGTGGATGACTGTCTGAAAATGTGAAGTACTCCAAGTGTAGTAAGTGAACAAAAAGGTCTACATAGGATAGAAGAAAAAGGTGTTAAAAAGGGAAGTGGATGTAGTATCCAAATAGAGAAGTGTGTGGCAGAAAAAGAAGTGAGTTGCACAGATAGAGAAATCTAGTGCACTGTAGAAAATAGAAGGTAGAAGATATTGAATCAAGTGTGTATAGAAAAAAGTAGAGTGAGTGCTTGTAGGCAATGTGGACAGAGACTAGAAAAGAAGACCAGAGACCAGGAAGGTGAAGTTACCATAGCAGAGGTTAGAGATTGATTGAATAATGAAAGTAGAATATTGTGTTGGGTTATAGAAATTAGAAGATAGAGGAGGAACTTCAGAGAGTCGACATAACAGAGCAGCAGTGACGGCACAATAGACCAAATCTGTGAGACAAATTTTTTTTGTAACAAGGCTTTTAAATTATATTTGAAATCATTATTGACTAACCATATTTATCTGAGTGGGTTCTCATAGTAGGGGTAGGTGCTTCTTTGAGTAGGTTCTCATAAAATTAGGGTTTGGTGCTCCTTTCGGCAGGTTTGCATAAACTTCATGGGTTGGTGCCCATAATTTTTTTAATCCATTTTTCTTTGTGAGGCTTGATTGGAGTAGTAGACTCCATCAGCATTTCTCACTAAGTTTCTTCCCTATATTGTGGGTTATCCTCATATATCTTTGTGTTATGTGGTCTACCTCTTGTGTGCATGTGATTTAATATATTTTCTTATTAGTGTTGGCACAAATTGATTTAAAGTTCTAAATTTTTAATTATAATTGATCCACCCCCTATCAGTGATCTATTGTGGTCCCTCAATTGGTATTAGAGCACTAGGTTCCTAGTTAGATAATCTTTCTCTAGCTTGGGTAGATTTTGGTGCGTGAACACAATGGTGATGTATGAGTCATCCTCTGCTAACATTCCTAGACTTGATAGTACAAACTATGCCATGTGGAGTTCAAGAATGGAAGTCTATTTGTCCTCCTTAGGTTATGATGTATGGATATCAGTTAAGAATACATAAATTGTTCCTACTACTCCTCCACCTCCTGATGCTAAAAGAAAATATGAATGCAATGCTATAAAAAAAGTTATTCTCAACGGGTTGTTTCATATAGTTTCTTTGAAGGTCAAGAACTACAAATCTGTAAAGGATATATGTAATAGATTGAAGAAAATATATAGAGAAGAGACAAGTACTGTTGGATCAGATTGTGGAAGAAAGTTGAAGAAAGGATCAGACAAATGTGCAAATGATAGAGGCAGATAAATTAGTTGCTGCAATGAAGATGAAAAAGAAACACATTTGTTCATGGCACAGGAGATCCAAAATAAGGTGAAAACATCAATATGTGATAGTGGATTCCAATCTAGCAAGCAGGACTTATTTGGTAGTGATGAAGAAGGTGAAAAAGATGTTGATGCTGAAGTTTATCTTGAAGAAGAATTAGTGTGTTCTCCTGAAGAATTAAACAAAATAAGGAAGGAATATAAAAGATACAAGAAGTCAACCACAGTGGAACAAGATCAGCTGAGCAAGAATCTTGAAGAATCTAAACAAAGTATCAAAATCATGAAATCTTAGCTAGAAGAAGCTAAGAGGATAAATAAAGTAAAAAGATCAGATTTGGATGTCAAGGAAGAGGTGTGTCAAGAGTTGGAGCAAGAGGTTGTGAATCTTAGAAATGAACTTGAGAAGTGCAAGGATGATCTTAAGACAAAAATGAAGTATGAGAGCAACACCAATGCATTGGATGACATGTTGAATAGGAAAAAACACTCAAAGGATACTACATGCATTGGATATGAGGATGGTCAATTTCTACCAAAAAGGACTCATCTAGGAAGGAGATACACTTTGCATCTTCAAGTGGAAAGGGTAATAGAAAAACCTTCATAGTCAAGAATTCCACAAGAAAGAAAATAGATTTGACTACTACTGCTGATAGTTTGAAGACATGGGCTACTACTACAAGAAAGATTAATGTTGATTCCAAAGGAAAAGGTAAGCTGAATGAAGATAGTTTCATCAGAGATAAGAACATAAGAAGGAGGCATAGAATACCAAGAGTTGTTGTTCCTTACAAAACTAAGAATAAGAGGGATTCAGAACATGTGACTGTTGTAAATGAATAGCTCAAGAAAATAAATAGAGGAAGAAGACTTATTGCAAACATGTCCACAAGATCCCCACCTAATTGAAAAAATCCACCCTATAAGATACAATCTTACATTTCCTAGTTATTGTCATTCATGAAAAGGACATGGCCATAAATAAAGTGAGTGTAGAAATGAGTCTAGGAAAGGTCTAGTTGCTTTCTCTGGAAATAAAAATGTAGTTTGTCAAAGATGTAATGTATAGAGACATACAATTTCTTGTTGTAGACTCATGCATAGACCTGCTCCAAGGTATGATAGCAAGAATGTTTAAGTTGCTCTGAGAAATAAGAATATTGTATGTTATGACTGCAATAATGTAGCCCATAAGAGCTTTGAATGTAGAAAAAACTTATTTCAATCATGTGGCAGCCCCTTCAATTACTCTTTCAACAAAAATGCAATATTTAATAACTATTACAAGCATGAAAGAATGGGTAGAACTTATGTAGGATAGAGGTACACATGGAAAAAAAATAGGAGAATCTCAAAAATTTTAAGAAGTTCTTTTGTTCCATCAGCTGGTCACAAGAATATGGTTTGGAAAAATAGAACAAATCAATCTAACATAAACCTCTTTACTACTTAGTTTAATAAGAACATAGTTCGCTACACTTGCAACAATTATGGTCACACTGCAGAATCTTGTAGAACAAGGTTTTTCAAACAAAAGAGGATGATATAGATGATAATCCAAAGGTTGCAATTGAGAAAAGGAGGGAGATCATGCAAGTTTGGAGAATGAAATAGAATGTTGATATTAAGAAAAGCAAAATAGATGAGTCAATGTGTCAGTATGGTTCATTCCATGCATTAGTGACATCCTCTAAAGCTTGAGGATAAGAAAAACCTTGGGGGGGGATAATTATGATAACATCATTTACCCTCTAATTATTGAAAGTATAAGTGGTTCAAAGAGATAGTAAGTAATGTCAAGGAATATGATTAGAATATTTAGGTTGTTTATGTTTATTGTAGTTGAGATTGAATTGGTTAAGATTGTGCATGTCTATTGTAGTTTCTTTTAGTGAAGAAGTTTATTCTTTGGTAGCATGTCAATCTTAGACATTACTAATATAATGATCACCACAAAAGGACATTTGGTTGTAGGTGCACACTATCATATATAAGGATGTATAATGGTGCAACTATTGAACAATAAATTGTAGATTAATGCCATTGCATAGAATTGTTCATGTTGAAAGATTGCAGATGAGCAGTAGTAAATAAATGTATTGTAGCAAAAGCTCACTAGTGAAGAGGCTAATCTATATCATTGTTGAGTGTTTAGGCTAGAAGAGATTATGCATAAAGGGTGAGCCACATAAATCCTTGTGACAAATACTCTGTCTCAGCGGGAAAGGATATAATTTAATGGATTAATTAAAAGGTAAGCATGGTGAAGCATAAATGTGGACTAGTTGATGTAGCTGACATGAAGGATAAAGAAGACAATGGTAAATGAGTTAGACAAGGAATAAAATCTAAATGCAAGATATAATGACCGGCGATTATGGCATAAGGTGCTGATTTATGGTGATGAATAAAATATGCTAAAACTTGTCATAAACAAAGATAAGCTCTTCTATGGTGAATTGTGACTGTGAGACCTCATGTGTGTTTGTGATTGTTTGTCATCTATCACTCATCAAACTTGAGTATTATGGTATGAAAGAATCAGATTTGCGGATTTGGCATTTGGGATCTTATCCAAGGTCCATATCTTCTTACGAAAGCAACATGATAGCCTAGAACATGAGGTGAAAATGCAATGATACCTTTTTCTTATTCAAGGAAGTCAATGCAATAGCATGAAGAGGTTAGCAAGAATGCCATAGTTTTCGAAGATCCTCATTGTAGTTTCAAATCACAATCATCATATAGCCCAACAAACCTTGTATCAGCTCAAGTGATTGTCTCACAGGACATGCCAACAAGAATCTAGATGGAAGAAAACAGATGGGCAAATGGAGTATACTAATTTATCTTTTAATTCTTGAACCTCTTTGTTGTTATCAATGGGAGATCTGAATTTTTGAAAGCAGTATTGGCACTGCTTTTTTATATTGTAATAATGGTTCATCTTTCTTAGCTCTATAGTGTCACGGGTGGAGAATGCACGGTTCCAGTAGAATATTAGTCTATTTGCTTCTTTGATGGAGTGAAATTGGTATGTTCACAGGGGGAGATAAGTTATTGTCATATAGGTGGCCCAATTGCATTTAACTTGACACAATAACAGAGTACAGGGGAGACTAATGAATTGGTTCTATGTAAATACAACTAATGGATATAGGTGGTGTAGAGCAGTGTTTCAGATTCTCATAGGTTGAGTGTTTTTTCAATTCTTTGAGAGGCCACGTACAGGAGAAAGTGTAAGCAGAGTGAACATCCAAAAGACCTGCAAATACATTTAGGAAGTGATGAGAAGCAATTTGAACATTGAGGGAGATAGTTTTACATAGGCACAGAGGGACAATTTAGGGGGAGCCTGGTAAATACAAAGTATCTCCAGTTACATAATGCAAGTTTTGTATAGGTTGAACATCTTTCAGCACAGGTATACTGTCTAGGAGGAATTTCATTGACATCTACTGGCATGATATGTCTCATATGTGCAGACCCCTTTGCCATTGTTGTCAAAGGGGGAGTGGAATCAATGTGTTGACATCAATGCCAAAGGGGGAGATGTATAGATGATGACATTAGTATGACAATATCCTAACAAATTCTTCTTTGCTTCTTTGTTGGTCGTCAAAGGTCAAATAGGAATGTAGGAAACTATTGACAATTCTAATAGTTCTTAGAATTGTTGAAATGTTTGGATTATATATTTTAAGCTATTTTTTCTTGAAACTCTACCAAAAGAAAAATTGTAGGCACCCAATAAGCTCCTCTATAATATATGATGCTTGAAATTCACATGTGGCTCATCAAATTCACCCAAATCAGAGATTCCTACCCAATTGAGAATAAGTCAACGTGCAAAAGGGGCCCATAACCTATCAATGATTGTCACTATTTTTAAAACTATTGTCAGCACTCCTAGTGGTTCGTAAAATCACTGAAACCTTTGTTTTACCATAACTTGGCCAATATTCATCCAATTCTCACCAAATGTGAAATACAAATACCCATTTAAACAATTTACAAAATAGAGGATTTAAATCCATTCGACTCTTAGCCAAATTTTGGATACTATGTATTTGAGTAACTGGTTAATGAATAAAAGGAAAAACCAAATGTCAATTGTTATTGCTTAAACAAATTCCCATGGATTACATATGAATCAAAGTTATAACTTGAAAAGGATCCGCCTCCCCTAACATATTCATGCCTAGGTTTTTTTTAATGGACTCTCAATATATCTTTTTCTCACACTTTTTTTTTACAAAATTGAATAAGAATAATTTACTAAAAAGAATTGTAACTTATATAAAAAATTCATTGTAAAATATGAAATTTCATATTGTACTTTTGTAAGGTTTGTTCTTGTAAATGCAAACTGCTGAACACCTTGTTCCGATGAAATGAAAAGATCTTAATAAATGTCTTCTATTGATTGCATTAGTTCTTGCGGCCAACAAGAACCAAGCTTTCATATGCGTTTGGTTACCAAATTCTTCATGGAGATAGAGATGCAAAGTCTAGGTGGTAGTGCTACTCCGTGGTTTACAAGTTTTTCTTGAGTGGTTTTATGCTATTGCAATATACCTTTCTTTTGAACTTAAAATATTTCTATTGGCATTTGTGAGAATTATGTTACTACTTATCAAATTGCCATTATTTTTTATATACAAAGTCATACTATATATTCTAGTCGGTTAGCAGTACCGAATCATGCAGTTAGTACACATAGAGAAGTCGGTATGCACAGTCTAGTCAGTTATAGAGGAAAGCAGTCACAGAATGCAGTATACACCGAGTTGTCTACCGAGTATCTTTTTATGACTACCAAGCAACAAAGATGACACACTGAGTTAACATACACCGAGTGAAACGTGTTACCAAATACATTGAACTTGGACATGCATATGAAAATGTGTTGCAAGATCGAGGCACATCTAACCGTTATTACATTGGAAATTGCACTAGAAGATTGTGTATGATTTTAAGGTCAATCTAACCAATGAAATATTTTGTTTAGTCATTCATTTGAGGAATCTTGTTTGTAAGATCGAAGCAATGAATTGGATCACCGTTTTAAGAGATTTATTTATACAGCATGAGTAAAGTGTATGTATGCATGAAAGAATATTGTTAAAGAGACACAGAGGTCACTGAGAAGGTTTTCAGAGAACAGTCGAAGAATAGAGTAAACAGAAGGGTTTATTGAGTTACTATATGGGTTACCGAGGTATGCTATAAGCAAGGTAATCTATTCTAAGCACGTGGAATTTGCTATAACATTTCAGATGTAAAGTTTTAGATATTTGTAATGATTTTATTGTAATATTGTGAAATTGAAAAAGAAACCTTTAATAGGGTAAAAGACTCTAATCAAGTCTATAAATTGTAAAGCCTCTAAACAGGTGCAACATTCACAATAAATGTTGTTAAATCCTTTAGCAAGGTAGATCTAATAGATCTTGCTACTCCTAATAGGGTAAGCTATCAGAAATAGCTAAAATGTAGCTCTAACTGAGCACTCTTTATTATTGCAGTAGTGAAGTTGTGGGTGCCATCACCAATGTAGTTTTTGTCTCTGACCAAGAGTTTCTATGTAACCAAAATATATGTGTTATGGAGTGAATCATGTATGATTGTTATCTATTTGTTTTAACTTTATTTTATGTTACAACACTATTCTATTTATGCATAACAGTGAAGTTATTATTCAAGAAAAGTTTTGGAGTACTGATTCACCCCTCTCCTCTTAGTACATTAGCTTTCCATATTGGGCCTAACAATTGCTATCAGAGCTTGAATCTTGGAAAAGGGTTTAACTACCTAAAGAGAAAGATCTTATCAATGGAAGGCTATAAACAATGTCGGAGGATTGTGTATCTGCAAGAAGAACTAGATCATGTTAATCAAGTGATTGCAAACATGTAAAGGCAAATGCAAAAATCTCTGAAAGTAAGAAGAAGATTATCTGATGATTTGCAGGATTCTCAAGAGTTAGTGGAACAAATCGAGACATCATCCAAGAATAGTATATCTAAAGAAACTAAAGAAATGATTGGATTATTGAAAGAAAAGAACAAAGCATTGGCTAATCAACTAAAAGCAATGAAAAGAGAACATGAACATTTCAGTACACAGATGACTGAAAATCTAGATGCATTGAGGATAGTAGAGGATAAAGAAAGAGATCTACAAAGAGAGAAACAACAACTTGAAGTCTTAGTATATGATAAGAATGATGAAATCACAAGGTTAACTGGGATTCAACAAAATATGACAGATCAACTAGGTTATGCACATCATGAAGCAATTCTGAAGAATGATGAAAATCAAGCATTGAAACTTGAAGTATCAAGGTTGACCAATGAACTTGAAATAGAGAAGAAATCCAAAGAAACATTGAAGAAAAGTTATGAAGCATCAAAGATGTTGGATGAGAAACTGAATACAAGAAGACCCAACAAAGATGCAGGAATCGATTACAAAGGAAAATAATCTACCGAGAAAGGAATCCATACTACCTGTGTGGGGGAAAAAGCGAGACTAGGTTATCATGCCCTAATCCTACCTTTTGACACACATTACGGAATATGAAAGAGCCTAGAGGTATCACACAATTGGCTACTTCTTTTTGTGAAAGAGAGAGCCACGGGCTACCTATTAGGATTTCTATTCCTTTGTTGTAACTGAAAGGTAAAATTATGCAAGTTCAATTCCTAACCCTAAAATGCAAGTATGAACTAATAACAAGATTGCAGAATTGAACTTAAACAATGGAAACCTGTAAAAACAAGGATAAAACAAGAATGCAGATGCGTACCCGGAGTCAAAATCTGATTGGAAATGTTCAGGATGGGGGCGCGGGTGCTGCTGTCCTGATTCTATCCCGGAAACTGCACCTGAAACTGCTGTTTTGCACTCTGGAAAATTGTCGGAAATGCTGTCTGTCAGGGGGACCAGGGCGCCCAGTGCCTCTGTCCTAGGGACCAGGGTGCCCAGCATCCCTATCCTGGCAGGACCAGGGCGCCCCACACCCCTATCTTGGTCTTTGGCTCTGTAATTTGGTGTGGAGTGCTGTCTCGACCTGCTTTTCCCAGATCTGCAACCTGTGGCGTCGTCCGAGTCCCGAAACCTGCACTTGTATCTGAAAAAGGTGTTTGGGCGGCTATATAGGGTTTTGCCTTAGTCAAACCCCTGCTTCGGTGATTTCCACCTCCATGAATAGCCAAGTTGTATTGTAAAAGTAATGTGTGTGCAAGATCTAAAATGCAAGTAAGCAAACTAGAGCAACCTAGAAAGTAAACCCTAATTGCTTGTAAATGATAATGTAAATGGTCTAAATCAAGATGCAAAGTGATCTAAAGCATGAATAAATGAGATATTGAAGCTTATGCAAAGACATGAAAACAATATGAAATCATACCCAACCCCCAAGGGAGGGTACAAGCCAATCTTCAGTCGGTAATCTCCTATTGTTCTTCAATGTCTTTCAAGCCCTAAATGGATGAATGGAATTGATAAATGCTTGATAGAGGGATGTTGAATGTTGTTGAATTCTTCGAAGATCTGCTCTTTCGCTGCATATGAGGTTCCTGAAAACAAAATTCTGATCCCTTCAAATGAAGAATGAGAGCTCTTACGTATGAAACCCTAGGTCGTAATTTCGTCTTTTGGCCAACGTAGAGATTGAATATCCCACCAATTTCTTGGGGTTAAGCTTTATTTTATGATTGGATCGTGCTCCTAAAATTTTGAGAAAATGTCCAGGACCGTGTGCACTCCGGGCGCCATGGTCCTAGCAACTTTTCACCAAATTTTCAGGGCCATCAGATATGATGATTTTAGAGAGAATCCTGAAGTTACAGGTGATTTCGAGATGTTTTGACCCCCGAAATCAAGCCCCCAAGTTCAAAAGAAGGCCTAATTAGGGTTTTTGATTAGATGATGTATTGGAGGAATAACATGAAAAGGGGCACACTTTAATGAAAGGGCCTGACTTTATGATGTGAACGATGATGAAATAGGACCTTAGACCTAATTAATTTGATTAATTAAGTGCTAAAGGAGAAATGCAATGCAAAATGTAAAATGCACCAAGGCGGGTGCTAAACTAGGTGTGAAATTGTACCACCCTAGCAAGTGCGTACAATTTACGATGCTACATTTAGCCCCCACTTTAGCAGTCATATGAGTACTACATGCATATGCAAGATAAAGTACAGAAAGTAAACATCATTTGAAAAAGGATGTATCCATAAGTTCGTCGAACGAAGCCCCCAGTGGTATCTGCAGTACACAGTTAGGAACCGCACCCTACAAAACACACGTTAGATCACAAAATCACCTAATGCTTACTAAGGAAAGTGATGAAATTTGTGAGTAGCTATATGCCCCCCCTGTTTCGACTTGCTTATTAGGGAGGTGAAACAGGGTAGCATGTTTACTTACGAAAAATTGTGTAAGAGAGTATTGATGAGGGATGTTCACTGAAAAGGCTTCATCAGAGCCCTTTTTGGAACATCCCGAGAGTAGGGAATGAAAATACGATTCCTACACAACAAACGGTTTGAAAATCGCATCTCCCAAACTCAAGTTATGATGAAATGAGTGATAGAGGAAAATTAGGGTTTTGAAAGTAAAGGTAAAGGAATGAAAGTATATACCTTGAAAGTGACATTTGCATTTGTCACTTTGTTGATTTCTGAATATTGTTTATTGCAGTGGAGCCCACATAGCCATCATCATGCCTTCACGATGACCAGAGCGTCCCACGAGGATTGAGATCCTGTGACAGGCCGTGATCGACGATGAGCCACTGGACGAGGTGAGTTGACTGAACGTTGACTTTTGATTTTCTGCGTTTGACTTTTTGTGATCGTTTGCGGGCCCCAGAATCTGACCGTGGGTCCCACATAGGGCGCCATGGTGCCTGTGGGGTGCCATGGTCCCTTCAGAGCGCCATGGTCCCTGTGGGGCGCCATGGTCCCCTCAGGGCACCATGGTCCCCTCAGGGCGCCATGGTCCCTAACAGGGTGCCATGGTCCCTTCAGGGCGCCATGGTCCCTTCAGGGCGCCATGGTCCCTGACAGGGTGCCATGGTCCCAATCAGGACTTGGCGAGAGATACCAGGGTTAGCATACGATGTTCGACAGTTTGCATGAATGATTTTGATGATTGAGTATTGATTATAGTTATGTTTTTGTGTTGCAGGGTCTCCCATACATGAGAGAGCATACGGCGGGGCAGATTCTTCGCAGTTTGCGAGATCAGATTCCCCGACTGACTCAGGAAGAGAGAGACACATTGTCGATCATGGGTTTATGGTCTATGATTCTTATGCCGGCCATTCGATTTCATCCCGCGATGCTGATGTCACTCATGGAGCGATGGGATCCTGATACATGCACGTTCCAGCTTCCAGTAGGGGAGATGATGGTGACACTTGAGGATGTGTACCGCATTCTTCGCCTACCGATCAGAGGAGCTACCGTGACATATGCGACCAATTAGTCAGTAGAGGATCATTAGAGGGAGTAGGTATATTGCATAGGGAGAGTCATGCCGAGTGAGACGAGAGGTCGTATCATGGTCAGTTGGCTCTTACATCCTACAGGAGAGGTGCCCCTCATGAGACGTCTTATGATAGCCATCATTGCACTAGCTGTCTGCCCTAATGGGCGAGGTACACACATGCATGGGGGTCTCACATGGTGCATCAGGGCCATGGAGAGACATAGGAGAGTATACGCCTGGGGTTGGAGTATGCTTGCACATCTCTATCATGACCTCGAGGAGTATGTTTTCGGACAGGGTTGCAGCTTGATGACATGCACACTTCTGCAGGTGTGGATATTTGAGCACTTTACATGCACCAGGCCTGTCGGCTATCCGATGAGTGCGGCTAGCGAACGACGTAGGGTATTTGCTTATCCACTTACCAGCGAGTGGAGATTTGGAGATCTACTATATTGGAGAGTGACAATTGACAGATTGACAGCTGAGGTGACTGTGTGGAGACCATATCTGCGGATGCATAGATGGGATGGGATGGAGAGACAGTTAGCATGTTTACAGAGGAACTGCCTACTAAGAGGGCGATATCCACACATCATAGTCCTATTCTACTTTGACCGAGTACGGAGGCAGTTTGGGCTAGAGCAATGTGTTCCAGCCGATGTGACCATCTACACTCGACACTCACGAGTCTTTCCTAGACCCAGAGCAGTAGCGAGACCTATGATAGATGATATCGAGATCACAGAAATAGAGGGGTCCGACCAGGATGTGGTTACTGATTATGCTGCAGATCCCGGGGCATAGCGCAGGTATCTCTCATGGTTTATGAGATCATACCCAGGGCCTATCTTTCCACCAGATCACCTGACAGGCCATCCAGGCCCATGGAGACATGGAGACCGAGATGAGGATTAGGGATCCAGGTCGGAGGAGGGAGAGGGTCATGAGGAGGCAGGAGATCCTAGTCCACCAACAGGGGATCAGCCTAGTGCTGAGGAGGAGGAGGGTGATGACATAGATATAGATGAGGAGAACGAGGATGCAGGTGAGGATGCAGATGAGGATGAGGATGAGGATGAGGATAGAGATGATGAGGAGGGGTCAGATGCCGCTCCCCACCATTTAGGAGATGATACCATAGCCCTAGATCCTCCTCTTATTCCCCAAAAGGGGGAACATGAGGCGATACGGAGACCTGTTTCTAGTACGGGCCAGCCTACACCCATCGTGCATAGATTATTCGAGCGTGGGGAGTCTAGTAGTTCCTAGTCACAAATGCTACCATATCACGATCCCTACTAGCGTGAGGGAGATCCAGGTATAGTAGGTTTATATTTATTGATTGATATTTTGATGATATAAAATGGTACTAATACATGATCTGTTCTACTGCTACAGCTAATGTGCAGGAGTGGCGTTCTCTAATCCAACAAGCAGTGACAGATATCTCCACGATGGCGTAGATCCCTAGTTCCTCACAGGTTGCTTATAGACCTCAAGGGAACGCGGGTCGGCATGATGATTTGTTTTCCCCATTTCGAGTACAGGTAGAGATATGGAGGGAGAGAGAGAGTTCTATCAGAGGACCTTCAGCGGGCACAGCGTGATCTAGCAGCAGCTCAGGCCGAGGCTACCTCGTATCGTGTGATCCTTATGGATAGGGATCGTAGGAGTTCCTCTTGGAGCCATTCACGATCTATATCACGGTATACCCCTATGGGTCCACCTGCACGGCCGGATCAGGAGGGAGCTTCTAGTCGTCACTCTCTAGCCACCAGCCCTAGGGATAGGAGATGATCTTATGATGTAGGGTAGGTCACATTTTGGATGTGTAGTGACATACCTTTGTATATTGATCCACACACATGTATATATATATATATATATATATATATATATATATACATGCTTCTTTGTCTCAAACGTGTTATCTTTAATGTCTAAAAACAATGGGTATTTTGATTAAAGTTAATACATTTGGTAGATGTACATGTATGTTCTGAATTTAATTTCCATGTGATTGATTTCTCAATGCTCCATGATTAAGTTGATACATGTGTGACTTAATTAAAATATTTAATCAAGTACTACATTGATGATAGGGAAGAAAAATATGTGTTAAGCCTAAGAATCATATAACTAATGTGATTTAATTTGAATTTAAACACAACATGACACGATTCAACTTAACACATAAAGATATTGTATAATATGTCCACATAATGAAAAATGTAAATTTTTTGCAATTTACATAAAATGAATTCCAGACAAACCATAAAGTAAAGAAACACGCTTGTCAGGAACGAAGCAATATAGATTAAAGAAAACATCATTTAATTCCATTTGCTCTAACAAAGATATGCTAACATATTATCCAATTTTGAAGAAGTGAGAAAGGAAATAGATGAATGATAAGGAATGAGGAATTAAGCATAGTATCTACGCAAGTGCATAGCGTTTATAGGGTCTTTAAGAGACGTACCGTCTACACCCGCTATTTTGTAAGCACCTGATCCATAATCTTCAATAACGATATACGGTCCAAGCCAATTAGGACTAAATTTTCCCTTTTCTTCAGGTAAGGCATTCACATTGCATTGATTCTCATAGAGCACTAAGTCACCCACTGAGAAGGAACGTTGAATAACCTTATCATTATAGCTTCGTTGTAGAGTTTTGTGATACACTTGAATATGCTCAAGAGCGTTTATACGTTGTTCATCAAGCATCTCAAGCTATTGAAGTCTTTGTTCTGTATAAGCGTCATCATCTACTATACTTTTGAGAGAAACTCTAAGTGATGGAATCTCTACTTCTAAAGGCATAATAGCATCAGCACCATAAACAAGATTATAAGGTGTAGTTCTGGTAGCAATTTGTACGCTCGTTCAGTAGGCCCAAAGAGCATAGATTAGCTGAGTAATCCAATCCTTACCATGCTTATTCACAGTTTTACGAAGAATTTGTTCAATTATCTTATTGGATGATTCGGCTTGACCATTTGATTGAGGATAGTATGGTGTAGAAAATCAATGTTTGATATGATACTTCTCGAGGAATTTCTTCACGTCCTTGTTCTTAAATGATGTCCCATTATCAGAGATTATAGTGGAAGGTATCCCAAATTGAGAAATAATGTTTTCTAGAAGAAATCAACAAATCACTTCAATAGTAGTAGAGCGAAGGGGAATGGCTTCTACCCACTTTGTAAAGTAATCTGTTGCAGTTATAATGAAAGTATGTCCTTGAGATGAAGGAGGGGAGATTTTACCATTAAGATCCAGTCCCCATGCAGAGAAAGGCCAAGAAGCTACATGAGAACGAAGTTCTTGGGCAGGAGCATGAATCAAATTATTGTGTTGTTGACATTGATGACATTTCTTAACAAATGAAAAAGAATCCTGCTGCATAGTTTGCCAATAATATCCCATGCGAAGCAATCTTTGAATCAAGGATTTTCCTCCAAAATGCCCCCCACAGGCACCTGAATGGGCCTCTTCAAGGGCAATAGGGATTTCCGATTTGTTAAGACAACGAAGGAGAAGACCGTTATAACCCCTTCGGTAAAGAACATTAGAAAGAATGATATATCTAGCGGATAGCTTGCAAACTCTAGCCCTAGTGTTCCTATTAGCGGAATCAGGAAAGGTACCATCAGTCAAGTATCTTACGATATGCGAATACCATTCATCTGAGTCTATAAAGTCACAACATGTCACCAAGCTAGAATCATCTACAATAGCTGGAGAAATAAGGTTGTGAATAACCAATTTAAGATCAACCATAGGGTCCTCTAAAGATATCAAAGAAGCCACACATGCCATTGCATCCGCATGTCGATTATCTTTTCGAGGAACAGCTTCCATGGTGTAAAAATCAAATTTTTGTAACAAAGAGATAGCAAGGTCTTTATATTGTGATAATTTGTCTTGTTTCACTTGATATAGTCCTGTTATTTGTCTTATAATCAATTGAGAATCTCCAAAAATATGTATGTGTTTTATGTTCAGAGCTAAGGCTACCTTTATTCCTGCTATAAGAGCCTCATACTCAGCAATGTTATTGGTACATAGGAAATTGAGACGATAAGATAAGGGAATAGACTTCTTTGTAGGAGAAATCAAAACAACACCTGCCCCTGATCCTGTATGACACTTAGAGCCACCAAAGTATAACTCCCAAGTTTCATCTTTCTCTGTACAAAGAATGAAGTCATCAGGAAAAGACTCAGGGTTAGGGAAGGAGAAAGGTGAAGGGGCCTCCACTAGGTGATCGGTCAACGCTTGCCCTTTAATTGCTCTTTGTGAAACAAATTTAAGGTCAAATTCAGTTAACATCATAACCCACTTAGCTAGGCATCCTGATAAATCAATTTTAGAGAAAAGATGCTTCAAAGGATCAAACTTTACCATGACGTGGACTTCTGAATTTAAGAGATAATGTCTCAATTTCTGAGTTGCAAACACTAAGGCCAAGCATCGTCTTTCTATCGCAGAATATCGTGTCTCATAATCGAGTAAGGTACGACTTATATAATAAACTGGACACTCCTTACCGTCTCTATCATGTTGTGCCAATAATGCTGCAAGAGCATGAGAGGAAGCAGCTGTATAAAGAAGGAAGGGTTGAGAAGGTTCGGACGGTCGAAGGATAGGAGGATTAGCCAGATACACTTTTAAATCTTCAAATGCTTGCTGACAATCTTCATTCCATTGAAAAGTGATATTCTTTTTGAGAAGCTGAGTAAAAGGAAAAGTGCAATCCGCAAGTTGAGATACAAACCTGCGAATAGCTTGAATCTTTCTTTGTAAGCTTTTGAGTTGAGACACATTTCTAGGAGGTGGCATGTTGACAATAGCATCTATTTTCTTAGTATCCACCTCAATCCCACAATGCGAAACTATGAATCCTAATATTTTTCCACTATCCACACCAAAAACACATTTTCGGGGATTCAAGCGCATGTGATATTTACGAATTCTTTCAAAGATTTGACGAAGGATTTTAATATGATCTATGCAGAGAATGGATTTGGCCAAAATAACATCAACATAATCCTCTAAAATCTTATGCATATAATCCTGAAAGATAAGGGTCATCGCTCATTGATAAGTTGCACCGGCATTTTTAAGTCCAAAAGGCATCATTATCCAACAAAACGTACCCCAAGGAGTGGTGAAAGCAGTTTTGAATTGATCTTGAGGGTTAATGTAAATTTGATTGTATCCTGAAAAACCATCCATGAAGGATAACAAGGCATGTCCTACCGTAGAATCAACTATCATGTCAATGTTTCGAAGAGGGAAATCATCTTTTAAAGAAGCCTTATTTAAATCTCAGAAATTGGTACACATTCTTATTTTATTATCTGGTTTAGCCACAGTGACAATATTTGAAATCCACGGGGAATAATCAATAGGGCAGATAAATCCAGCCTCCAATAACTTTTCAATCTCAGCCTTAACAAGCAGAGCCACCTTAGGATTCATTTTTCGAATCTTTTGTTTCATGGGCTTAGCATCAGGAACTAAGACAATGTTATGAGTAACAATCTTAGGATCTATACCAGGCATGTCAGAGTATGTCCAAGCAAAGATCTCGGGGAATTCATGCAATAAATCTTCATATTGTTTTTGTTCCTCTTCATCCAAACATTTTCCAATTTTAATAACTTTTTCTTCATTGCAAGGATCCATCTTAACATCAGTGGTGTCACTTATGAGAAGATTACTTTGTTGAGGAATATCCTTTAACTGAGGGAATTCTTTCACAATCTCATCATTATCAATCTCTTTTCCAAAATAGGCTTCAGTGTTCAAACAATAAGGGAGTCCCCTATTGTGATGATAACGAAGAAGAGTATCATATGCTCCTAAAAACTCAACTAAAGCATCATCGGTAGGAAAAACATCCAAAGCACAGGCACATGAAGGATCCTCATCAATGTACTTGGGGTGTTGCATTGATAGAGATATAGAAATAGCATTAACACTAATACATGGTCTCTTAGAAGCTTTAGTGCACTTGGAGGGATTATAGCCAAGTCCAAAGGCATAATTGTGAAGATTATTCTCTAGAGGAACTTTTATCCCTTGTTCGTGAGGGCCACAACCATTTCCATGATACCCATGCTTAGCAAAAATGCGAAAACCACGACCATAACGATCAGCCATTTCAGAAAGAGAAGGCAGTTTTTCATAAGACAAAGAGTCAAACTCTTTAGAATTAGAGGTGTGAGGAGAAGAAGTTTGAGAAGCGGCCACAAAATTATTGCTCATAGACTCAGGTAATGTTGATTGATTTTTAGCTTCTTCCTTCTTTTCAACTTTAAGCTCTCTAGAAGGAACCTCATATTCACCTACAAAGGTGGGATTAAAATCAAGCGATCCCCAATCATCATCTGCGAGAACCTTCTCAGGATCAAAATCCTTCTCATGTGTAGTTTCAAGTCGAGAAGAGTCTTCTTCAGGAGCTCCACACTCATCCAAAGAATTTTGATCATCAGAGAGTGAGGATTCATCAATTGGTATCTTGTTTAAAGAGTCATCACTAGACGAGGGCGGCTTAGAAGAACCCCCTTTGGAAGTAGATGTTTGTAAACAAGCTTGGAAATTAGTATCACCTATCAAGGTATATGTCTTATTGTTGTAGATAAACTTAACTTGTCTGTGCAATGTAGAGTGGACAGCTTGCATACTGTGAATCCAAGGTCTCCCTAATAACAAGTTGTATGTTAGATTTCTCGACATAACATGGATAGGAGTAGGCAAAGTAACAGGCCCCACTATGATGGGTAAGGTGATAGTACCTAATGAAGTTTTAGCCACATTATCAAAGCCTCGAATAGGACGAGAGTCCGGCTCAATTAGGGATGTATCCACATTCATCTTATGCAAAATATTAATGCTACACACATTAAGACCAGAGCCATTATCTACTAGTGTTCGTCTTATAGCAGTGTCTTTCATGATAACCACAATCATCAAGGGATCATATTGATGTTGAATTTCACTAGTAGGCAACTCATTTTGGGTAAACACAATTTGAGCTTTAGGATTCATCACAGAGTTAACCAAAGATGCTATATTACTAGATGTATTTGGTGGAGGAACATTCAAATCTTTCAAGGCATCTTGTAACATTCCATGATGAGCGGAAGAAGTTTGAATCAAATCCCAAAGGGATATCTTAGCAGGGGTAACTTTAAGTTGTTCTATGAGATCATATTCCTTACTAAGAACTTGTGAAATATGTGGAGCTTGCGGAAGAATTGGTTGAGGATTCGGAAGAGAAACTGGAATAACAGGAGGAGGACTAGGCTGCCTATTATTTCTGGTATGATAAGTATGGGCAACCACATGATAACTCTCTCTAGTTATTTGCTTGGCATAACTGTAAGGACTTATAGGTTTTCTTCCTTGCATAGTGATGATTGGTTTATTCGGAGTACGAAAGGAATCATGATCATACCCTCCTTGGACAGTAAGGAGAGGTGATTTAGGAGCTTGAAAGGTGGGAGAAGGATAAGCACCTTGGACTTCAAAGAGAGGCTTTTTATGCTCATTCAAGTTTATCATGTTAACCAATTTAGAAGTCTTGTTCTTGTTTAAAGATTTTAATAAAGCCACAAAGTCATCAAGAGCATCATCCAACAAAGTATGATCATAGCTATCAAAAGGTTTATCTTTTGGTTCAAAAGGAGATATCTCTTCATATAGGGGATTGTTGAAAACAACCATGTTACTAGATTCAGTGGAAGAGTTGATAGGAATGTACCTTTGAGAGGAATCATTCAACTTATCTTTCTCATCACAACGAAATGGCATAGTAACAAGGTTTATGAGTTTTTGGTAAAATGAAGGTTTGGCATCTTTAGGGTTCAAAAACTCATCTAAAGCTTCATCTAATTCATCTTGGCTATACTCATAATAATCATCATAAGCATGAACATTTTGCAAATAAAAGTCTGACATTTTGAAATAAAAGTTGCATGAAATTTAAACACACAATGCAAAGAAACACACTCTTTTTTTTTTTTTTTCTTTTTAATGAAAATGAAATGAAAACACACTAAATCTAGATCTAGATCTAGATCTAACAAATGCAATGCAAGAGGAAGCAATGATAGATTCACGTCGGGTTCACCAAAATGTGTGGGGGAAAAAGCGAGACTAGGTTATCATGCCCTAATCCTACCTTTTGACACACATTACGGAATACGAAAGAGCCTAGAGGTATCACACAATTGGCTACTTCTTTTTGTGAAAGAAAGAGCCACGGGCTACCTATTAGGATTTCTATTCCTTTGTTGTAATTGAAAGGTAAAATTATGCAAGTTCAATTCCTAACCCTAAAATGCAAGTATGAACTAATAACAAGATTGCAGAATTGAACTTAAACAATGGAAAGTTGTAAACACAAGGATAAAACAAGAATGCAGATGCGTACCCAGAGTCAAAATCTGATTGGAAATGTTCGGGATGGGGGTGCGGGCACCGCTGTCCTGATTCTGTCCCGGATACTGCACCTGAAACTGCCATTTTGCACTCTGGAAAATTGTCGGAAATGCTGTCTGTCAGGGGGACCAGGGTGCCTAGCGCCTCTGTCCCAGGGACCAGGGCGCCCAACGCCCCTGTCCTTGCAGGACCAGGGCACCCCATGCCCCTGTCCTGGTCTTTGGCTCTACAATTTGGTGTGGAGTGCTGTCTCGACCTGCTTTTTGCCGGATCTGCAACCTGCGGCATCGTCCGAGTCCCGAAACTTGCACTTGTATCTGAAAAAGGTGTTTGGGCGGCTATATAGGGTTTTTCCTTATTCAAACCCCCACTTTGGTGATTTCCACCTCCACGAATAGCCAAGTTGTATTGTAAAAGTAATATGTGTGCAGACCTTGTGTGTGTGCAAGATCTAAAATGCAAGTAAGCAAACTAGAGCAACCTAGAAAGTAAACCCTAATTGCTTGTAAATGATAATGTAAATGCTCTAAATCAAGATGCAAAGTGATCTAAAGCATGAATAAATGAGATATTGAAGCTTATGCAAAGACATGAAAACAACATGAAATCATACCCAACCCCCAAGGGAGGGGTACAAGCCAATCTTCAGTCGGTAATCTCTTATTGTTCTTCAATGTCTTCCAAGCCCTAAATGGATGAATGGAATTGATAAATGTTTGATAGAGGGATGTTGAATGTTGTTGAAGTCTTCGAAGATCTGCTCTTTCACTGCATATGAGGTTCCTGAAAACAAAATTCTGATCCCTTCAAATGAAGAAAGAGAGCTCTTATGTATGAAACCCTAGGTCATAATTTCGTCTTTTGGCTGACCTAGAGATTGAATATCCCGCCAATTTCTTGGGGTTAAGTTTTATTTTATGATTGGATCGTGCTCCTAAAATTTCGGGAAAAATGTCCGGGACCGTGTGCACTCCGGGCGCCATGGTCCTGGCAACTTTTCACCAAATTTTCAGGGCCGTCAGATATGATGATTTTAGAGAGAATCCAGAAGTTACAGGTGATTTCGAGATGTTTTGACCCCCGAAATCAAGCCCCCAAGTTCAAAAGAAGGCCTAATTAGGGTTTTTGATTAGATGATGTATTGGAGGAATAACATGAAAAGGGGCACACTTTAATGAAAGGGCCCGACTTTATGATGTGAACGATGATGAAATAGGACCTTAGACCTAATTAATTTGATTAATTAAGTGCTAAAGGAGAAATGCAATGCAAAATGTAAAATGCACCAAGGCGGGTGCTAAACTAGGTGTGAAATTGTACCACCCTAGCAAGTGCGTACAATTTACGACGCTACACTACCGAGAGAGGAGAATCATCAAAGCAAGCTGGAAATAGGAATAACATCAAAAGAAAGAAGCCTTTTTGCTACTACTATGGAAATCAAGGTCATACTGCCAACATATGCCAAATCAGAAAAGGTAAGCAATTGAATATCATTAAGTCCAAAGGTTATTGTTACAATTGTGATAAATATGGTCACACATCTAATCAATGTAGGACAAAGTCTGTTAACAATTATTAGAAGGCAAAATTCAAAGGGTTTTGTAGAAACTACAATAGATATGGACATAGTACTGAGAAGTGTTGGCTTGAGCAAAAGAACCACATGTGGTCTGTATACCAAACATACATTAGAGATTACAGAACTCACACAAATCCTTACCGACAATATGCAACAGTACCATGGGATTACAATACAAGGATATGGTGCGAATGTTGTGGAAGATATGGACATATAAGTGCCAACTATTTTATAAGGTTTGGAATGAACAACTGAAGATCATGGAGAAATCCTGATATGGCATGTTTTCATTATCACAAAGTTGGACATTTAGCTGGAGATTGCAGAGATCAACCTAGAGGAGACACTGAAGAAATAAAAGAAAAATTAAAGATGATTTGGAAAAAGAAGGAAATTGTGTCAAATGAAGAAAGCACCTTACCTACCGAGTTAGGTGCACCTATTCCAAATTAATCAGCAAAGGTATGAAGGGACTACATTCTCTGAAGGTTAAAATCATAACAGTTCCTATTATATTATTTACTAAGTTCAAAATCTGCATAGTTAAGATGCATTAGTAAGTTTGAAATTCTATCAAAAGTACTTTACTGGAAACCATTCAAGTCGGTGAATACAGGAAGCCTGTCAAGTCAGTAAATGAAGGAAATTTGGTTACTTGGTTAAAACAAAAAAAAGGAGTAAATCAGTTAAAGGTGAACCAAGTGCATTTAATGTTTTTGACCTAACCCACACGGAGCCCAATAAGGTATTTTGTGTACTTAAAGGTATTTTCGTGGTCATTTTCATTCACCAAGTTTTCAAGAGAGAAAAGCAGAGCGAATCAAGGTGATCAAACCTCATTCAAAGCAAATCCAAGGTATTTACATAAATCTCATCTCGCTGTTAAGCTAGTTTACCAATCTTGTCAAATTGCTATTATCTACTGAGTGTGAAGCATTTGCCATTTGTAAACCGTCAAACCCTAAGGATAGTTTTCTAGTTTTATCTGAAATTTACAAATGGCACCCAAGATCCAAGATCCCATAGTTGTCCAGAATGTAGAGAAGCCCTCTCTGAAATACTCTTTGACTCCTAAAGTCACCTCTGAACCGGATGACAAAAATACTTTTTCAGTCATCCTGGATCGAGTCTTGTTAGTCGAAGATGTTATATTCTTCACCAAATGACGTGTTGAAGAACTTGGTCATGTTGAGATAAGTGACACATATGATGAGCTATGTACTGATGGCAAAATGGATAGCAAGTACGAGCATATCAAAATCAAGGGATTAACTGAAGCCCTAACCTATCCTCATGTGTTCAAACCCCAGTGGGTTAAGTTTGTTTTGAGCAGAGTTCATGATGATTTCATGTGGCTAGAGGAGAAACCATTCAAAATCACCAAGGAAATCATTCATGTGATCACCGGTTATCCTATATATGATCATGCACGAGAATAGAAGATGATATCACATAAGGAGTTAATTAGTTTAACTGGAGTAGAATCTGATTACTGAGGACTAAAATTGAACAATGTCACTGATGTAGAACTTAAGTTTGCAATTAGAGTAATTGGTTACTATTTCTTCCAATCAGCAAGGGAAAATAGTGTACCCTGTGCAGTAGTTGACTTAGCCTATAAAATAGTGAAAAAGGGAATGAAAGTTGATTTATGTGAAGTGTTATTGAAAAACTTGTTTGAGAACTTGAACACAATAAGGAAGCCGAAGAAGAACAACTCGGCAAATACACTGAAGTTTGGTTCACTTCTTGTATGCATGGTTTTCTACTTTGAGAAATTCTTTCCATCAGTCGGTAAAGTAGTTTGGGAACTACACCGACCAATCATCCATCAAATTAATGACTTTATTAAGAAATTGGGAGATAATTTCAATGATATCATGGATGACTACTTCAGCAAATTTCAAGAGATGATGCACAACAGGTACCGGTTTCCACCCCAGCTGGTAGAGAAATATAAGGATGATATATGCTTTGAGGTAGACACCAATTACTGTTATGTGAATGCTGTGGAACCAAGGACTCAATCTTTGCCACCAATGGGTTACGAGATTGACTATGATATCACACAACAGAAAATTGATGCATTTCTTACATTGCCAAGGCATGCTACCAAACTGAGATATGGAACTTATGAAGAAGTTAAGGAAAAGGTAAAAATGAGCATTATAGTACCCAAAGCTACAAGAAAGGCTACAAAGATGATTAAGGCATTATCTAATAAATTCGGAGAAGAATCTTCCTCCACAAGGTACTCTTGCCATCATCGAAGAGGAATCAGAAGCTCAAGAGGCAACAATAACATTGAGCACCGAACTGCCTAAGGGTAAAGTATTGAAAAGAAAGAAATAGGACATTTCAAAAGGCCCTACCGACTCCTCCAACAAAGAAGCCTAATACAAGAGCATCAGCTGCATCACTGAGTAAGAAACAAAAGAGTGTTACTGCTCCCAAGGTAACCAAGACCTACAAGAAATCTACTCGGAGACTCATTTTGGCAAAAGAGTCTAGTGATACAGAATCCGAAGATGCAAACAAATTCCAAATTGTCAAAAGCAAGAAGGTAAATATACATAGTGTTGAAAACTTTTGTGCAAATCTAAAAGAATATGGTGGATTTGGTTCCTTTAGATATGTCAAGTATGAAACAAGAAATAATGATGAGAAGCGACAAATTGAAGAAGCTGTCATCTGTACGCTTCTAAAGTTTCGGCTAGCTCCATTAGAACTAGTAAAGTCACTTCCGAGTGAACTGTACTTACATATTGATAACAGGTGGAAATATGCAATGGACTCAGAAAAACAAATCAGAGAAAGAAGCCTAGTCCATCTATTTCCTGATATGTTTGTAGCAAAAATTAAAGAACATTTGACAACCTACAATTCTAATTTCTTGTCAAACAGAGAGCCTTAAAACTGATGAATGGGCTATATATTGATGTAGAGAATGAGACAAAAGCAAAATGGCAAGAAATCTTGAAAATAAAAAATGTTGGTGAACAATCTAAAGTTGAAATCGTTGATGTCACCGAACAAGATCCTGATGTCACTGAGCACGGTCCTGACGCTACTGAGCAAGACCCGGCTGACACTATTCAAATTGATGAAGATGTCATGGATACAGTGGAACAGGAGCAAGAGATGATATAAGGCACTACATATGCAAAACTTGTATCTAGTGAGTCCATGTTAGTACAAGTTCAGCCTTATCCACCGGTCAAGCAACCTGTCTCTACCAAAGCTCCTAAGGATACAGCACAAGGCACCGAAGGTCACCAGTCTGAAGCAGCAAAAGGTACAACTCAAGAATAGACTTCTCAAGCACCGTCAAGCATTGGAAATGTAGCAGCTGAGACACATAGTACCAAGACACCAAAATGCACCATAGCGGCTACAGGAACTGACCAAAGTGTTGCCTCTACCAAGCAACCTCGTAAGGGTCAGCAAGCCTCACAAGCTATTGTCTTGGTCCAACCAACCAAAGGTAAAGAGAAGAAGGTGAAAAAGCATAGTTTTAAAGTTGATTTGACTAAACCAATAGTGTTGCCTAATGTGGATATCTCAAAATTAAAGGGGCAAGCACTTATTGATTTCGGTGAACTATGCAAAGCAAAGGCCGAACCAAAAAAATAGATGGCCATTCAAAAGAAAAATAAAGTACTTCAGAAGGTAAAGACACTGCTACTAGATATGCTACCTACAACTACAGTGTCAACCGATGCAGCCATCCACATTCAACTGGATGAACTCCTTAATCAAATAGAAACATCTCGAGTTGATGCATCTGAGTACTTGAGCAAGCTAAAAGATGAGGATCTTACTGCAAAAATGATTGAAGAGGTACAAAAAGTTGTAGCTATTGGCAAAGTCAAACTTGTCAAATTCATTGCTGAGTTGTCCCCTCAACTCAAGCATATTATTTATTTATTTCAGAAACTTTGCACATTTTCCATATTCATTAAAGATATCAAGAATAAAACTGATGCAATTGAAAAAGAGATCACCAATCTCTCAAATAAGTTGACCACAGAGCCCAATTTAGTTCAAAATTTTAATACCAAGCTTCAACAGCTCATGGCTCAACAACTGGAACTAAGAAATGAAGAACATAAGATCAGGATGGATATAATGACACTCCAAACATTATTTCTTCTTCATCTTTTATCAGTTCAAGAACAGATTAACCGAGCTACACACCTATCTACTACACAAGAGGGAAGCACTCTTGATGGCTTAATATCACTCTTGGCTGATATTCAAGCACAAAATTCTTTAATGGAAAGTGTAAAGGATGCACTCTCTATCGCACTCACCGACGCTCGGAAGAAGTATAAATCTATTTTCGATCAGTTACCGCCCCCGGGTGGAAATTAGATTTTTTATGTTTGTCAAAAAGGGGGAGTGATACTATATAGGGGGAGATATAGTTTTGGTAATACAATTTTGTAATACAGTTTTGATACAGTATTTGAAGTATTGTATACAGGGGGAGTATACCAAGCTGAGTATGCAGAATAAGCAGAGCACAAAAGAACAGAACTCAGCATGCACAAAATGAGAGTTATGTACAGTATAATGATAAGGGGAGTATATCTAAATATACTATTTCATTGACTATTGTATTTACTGTTAAAGTATAGTCATTTTGCAAAGTGTATAGATTTTTGAGTTATGGCTTTGAAAGTAGTTTTTGTCAAACATCTCAGCTAATGTCAAAAGAGGAGATTGTTACTACTTATCAAATTGCCATTAGTTTTTATATTCAAAGTCATACGATATATTCTAGTTGGTTAGCACTATCGAATCATGCAGTCGGTACACATAGAGAAGTCAGTATGCACAGTCTAGTCGGTTACAGAGGAAAGCTGTTACAGAACGTAGTATACACCGAGTTGTCTACCGAGTATCTTTTTATGACTAATGAGCAGCAAAGATGACACACCGAGTTAACATACACTGAGTGAAACGTGTTACTAGATACATTGAACCTAGACATGCATATGAAAACGTGTTACAAGATCGAAGCACATCTAACCGTTATTACATTGGAAATTGCACTAGAAGATTGTGTATAATTTTAAGGTCAATCTAACCAATGAAATATTTTGTTTAGTTATTCATTCGAGGAATCTTGTTTGTAAGATTGAAGCAATGAATTGGATCACCGTTTTAAGAGATCTATTTGTACAACATGAGTGAAGTGTATGTATGCATGAAAGAAGACTGTTACAAAGACACAGAGGTCACCGAGAAGGTTTTTAGAGAATAGTCGAAGAACAGAGTAAACAGAAGGGTTTACCGAGTTACTATATGGGTTACTGAGGTATGCTATAAGCAAGGTAATCTATTCTGAGCACATAGAATCTACCATAACAATTCAGATGTAAAGTTTTAGATATTTGTAATGATTTTATTGTAATATTGTGAAGTTGAAAAAGAAACCTTTAACAAGGTAAAAGACTCTAATCAAGTCTATAAATTGTAAGGCCTCTAACTAGGTGCAGCATTCAGAATAAATGTTGGGAAATCCTTTAGCAAGGTAGATCTAACGGATCTTGTTACTCCTAACAGAATAAGCTATCAAAAATAGCTAAAATGTAGCTCTAACTGAGCACTCTTTATTATTGTAGTAGTGAAGTTTTGGGTGCCATCCCCACTGCAGTTTTTCTCTCTAACCAAGAGTTTCTGCGTAACCAAAATATATGTGTTATGGCGTGAATCATGTATGATTGTTATCTATTTGTTTTAACTTTATTTTATGTTACTGTACTATTCTGTTTATGCATAACAGTAAAGTTATTATTCAAGAAAAGTTTTGGAGTACTGATTCACCCCTGCCCTCTCAGTACATTAGCTTTCCATATTGGACCTAACAAATTACTCTACAATTTTATGATGCAACCGATTTATATTAGCAATGATGAGATCTTATGATATCATATATACTTCTTTGTAGTCTTGAAAAATAGAAACTTTATAATATAAGAAAAATTAATATTTAAAATGGACATTTGCATCAATTATTCTTTTTGGACAGATTAATGAGGAGATCTCTGGCCGGCCGACGTACAAGTGTCCGTGATGTATACATTTTATTAATTACCCACTTATTTTGTGAACAAATCCCATGATTATTTAAATCAAATCAATTGTTTCATTTACTTTTGGTGATTAGTCTAATACAGTGCAGGCCATCACCAAGAGTTGCGTCTCTCCTTCCTTTCTTTTTTTCAACTACAAGAGATCCATTCAACAAATGCTTTCAAACATGCCCACGCAATTAGAAGACATTTGGCAGAATTATTTGTCAATAGGGTTCTCAGCACTCAGAAGACTTGAAGTAAAAAATGACTTCAGCAATTCAGAAAATCATCGACTATGCGATACCTACAAGAGAGCTTAGAAAATCCATTGATTGGTTGTTTGAGCAACATAGGAGGAGAAGCAGCAAAAGTAGAAGCAGAAGTAGAAGCAAAAGCAGAAGCAGAGATGATATAATTATAGAACCACTGATTCCTAGTTCTACATACAAACTATCTCCAGTTTGTGAAGACATGATAGAAGCCATAAGACAAGGTTTAGAATCAGGACAGTCTCCTATTAAAGTCTCAGATGGAACAGGTGGAGTATACTTGGATGTCAAAAATGGCTATAGTTGCGAAGAGATGGGATCAAGTAAAATTCCTGTAAATGAAGTGCACATGATTTCTATTTTGGATATTCGGCTGGCAAATGCAGATAGACATGTGGGGAATATTTTGTATTTGGAAAATATAGATTTCCCTGATCGACTTGTTCCTATAGATCATGGTTTTTGCCTTCCAGAGAGCGTAAGTCCACCCTTAACTCATTTTTATGTTCCATCGGGTATGTTAACAATGTAATTGTAATATGATTTTTCTTCAGGCTATGAATTATTGCAGAATGTTTTTGGTGAAAACTGTGGGTATTTTTAATTTCAGCATTTTGGATCACACTATGTGATCTTTATTGTGCAGTAGTGTAATTCTAGTTAAGTCTATAGAAAAGAGAGGTGAATGGATGTCTTATTAATATAAGATAGATAAGAAATTATTTCACATTCAAAAATAAGAAAAAAATTTACTAAATAATTAGAAGTAGAAAAAAAAGTTTGACAGGTAAAATATCAACCTTTGTTTTTCAGTCTAAAAATAATATACTAAGTGTTTTAGTCAAAAACAAAACCTAAACATACGTGTCTTTTAAGTCTTTTAAAAGTAAATTCTCAATAAATTGAAAAGAAAACAATCTAGACAGCCCCACAAATTTGATTTTCCAAACCTTTCTGAGTTATGTTCTAGTATAATTTTTAATTTTTCTTTTTCATTGTTGGTCTGTTGTATTGTTATAGTTTGAAGGAATTACACTAGAGTGGAGATTCTGGCGTCAGGCGTATATGCCTTATAGCCTGGAGATGCTCAAGTACATAGAATCTTTAGATGCAGAAAAGGATATTGAAATGCTTAAGCTTCATAAATTGAAGATATCTCCTGAATCATGCCTTGTGTTACGCATTTCTACCATGTTATTGAAGAAGAGTGCAGCTGCCGGTCTTACTGCTAATAATATTGCTTATATAATGTGTAAGGTGAAGGTTGATGTAGAGGCATCTGATATCGAAATTATATTAGAAGAGGCAGAAGTGGTTTTCCTTGAAGCCGTCTCTGTGAAAATTGACAGTTATATAGCAAACATGAAGAAATGAGAGCTTGGTGACAATCTAGTTTAATGGAGCGTTTCAAACCTAAGCTAATGAAATTTCTCTCTTTCGTTCCACATTTATCCTCATACGATTGGCCATAATTAAGAGTTGACATACATCACAGAACTATCTTAAATTCTAAATCTATTTTCAATTTCACTCAGTTTTAGATGCTAATTTGGAAAATGCATTGAGATCTCTATTGCATCTGTCTAGTTTAACCAGTAGTCAGTTCATTTTATTTTGCTTCTTTTTTATGTGGGAGTTTATATATATCCTTCACATTTATTGGGATTTTTATTTTATTTTTTTATTTTTTGTGTTGTGTCTCCTCTTTCTTTCATTTTGGGCTTAGAATGATTGTTCTTCTTTTTTAATCGATTTCAAATATTAGCAATTCAGTAATCGTTTTGTTGATTTGGATGTGCAAGAGAATGACTCCTTCTTCAAAGAGACTTTGGAAATAAGTATCAAAGGTATTTTGGTAGGTAAGTTTTACATATGCTCTCTTGTGTGGTTTTTATTATTCTTACATTTAATTGCTCTCTTGTGTGGTTTTTATTATTCTTACATTTAATGTCATCTATAAATAGTATGTAATCCATATTTTGATTGATCTTTAAAGCATGTTCTATGCTCGAGTCAACAAATCATAGATAGATCTTTCATGGACTCTAATTGTAATCCTAAGCAAGCAGGTTGAGATCATTCCCAAATATGACCCTTAGGGATATATGGCTTGTCTTTAATATTGATAATGATTTCTTTGGTGTTATTAATATTTATGTTTTTAAAAATGATATTGCAAGATTATTTTTTGTTCTAATTGTTTAATGAGTTCATATTGCAGTTTGGGTTGAGTGTGAAGACTTTAATATGGTGGATTTGACATCAAATAGATGTGTCAATCTCTCTATACATTAGATAATAGGTGAGAGGGAAGCTTAGTTCACATATGCAATGAATTTTGACTTTGAATCCCATTATTACCTAGCACCTTTAATCAATATTCCTAATATAGTTTCAGTAAACTTTACACTAGATCTAAAATGAAGTGATAGAGCCATGCATAGTCCACTCAATCTTTCCTTTCATTTATAAAATATTTTTCCTTTGTAGTTGACAATTATAAAAATAGTCCTCTTTGATCACTTGATAATAAATATTTTACTGAAGGGTAGTTTGCTAATCCCAGTAGATAACTCAATTCTTCCTTAACATATTTTCATTAACTCATCTTAAAAATTTCTCGTATTTGATGTAATTAGAATTTGGAGCCACAATATTTGCATCAAACTAGCTAGATTGAAGGCTGCAATAATTCTATTAATTGTACCTCTTTTATATGGATTTATGGGTATTAGTATACACTTTTCAGAATGACTCATGAAGACACCACGTTAAAGATTTTGCCCACAACCATAAGTTGTAAGAACTATTATTTTCACCTTTGAGCTATAATTGTGAGTGGTTAGACATGCTAATCAAGTAAATTAATACTAATAATTGTCTTAGGGGAGGTCAACTAAAAGCTTATTTTTAGTGGATTGAATTTAGGAATAGAGTGTATAAGAATTTTTCCAATCTTAGGGACCTTTTCACATATCTTAGTCAACTAAGCACTTGAAAGAAGGTAAAGAACTCTTAATCAATCTACTTGCTATTCATCAAACTTTTATTTTCCATTATTAATATATTCTTTTTCAGTTTAAGATTTCTCTCTTATAGAAAAAAATTATTTGTAATATAGCATTAATGTAGTTATAGGTCATATTTACACATCTTGGTGAACTTTGTGTTAAAAAAAATTCACCCAAGATTACCTTTCTGAGGTTGTATTCACCATGGCTAAAGATAGCATTCTATTATGTGACGGATTTCAATTTAAACTCTAAAAATGCTCATGGGATATGCTTTTAAATGATCCTTTTATTTTATTTTTAGCATACGAATCCACCATCATAGATATCCATCACACTACGATAATGTTGAAATAGAAACACTTGCATCTTCTATAAGAAAAATGAGTGGTCAAATATTTAAATAGAAGCAAATTATTGATAATGATTTTATCAAGAATCCCAAATAAAACTCATGTTTATTAGTAAGATTATGGATAGAGCTTCGGAGGAGTTATTTCTATTCTTAAGAGATTGTAATGATTCTTGTTCACTTAAGAACATTGAATAATTCCATCAATGCTAAAAAAGGATATTTCACATACTTCAAGATGTCTGTCATTATTAGTAGTTTTCTAAAGCTTAGATTCCTCTCCTAAGAAAGATAACACTCTTATTTAGTAAATTAAGGTTATTCTATGTTTTCTCTTAAATTTTTTGAACCTTAGCAGATGCCCCTCGCAAGTAAGATCTGAATATTTCTAATTGCGCCAAAATGGTCTTTGTAATTTTTTTCCCCCAACTATAAAGAGGATGTGGTTGTATGTGTTTATCTTTTTAGAGTTGTTTTTTCTTACTATTTCTAGTTTTGGGTTTCTAATTTCTAACGTAGTTGTTATATATTAGGATTTAAAATCATGCATGTGTTATTTTGATATTTTTGTAAATGTTTTATGTTTATGGGTCGCATTGTGTATTGATGAAGGTGAACCTCATTAATATTTAGTTACCAAAATAGAGAGATATATAGAGATTCCATATAAGTGAAGAACGTAATATAAAATAGAGATGAGTGTATATGATATAAATGTATAGAGGGATATAAGAGGATATAAGTATGTATATGATGTACTAATTTTATATAAATAATACAAATAATTCTGGGATTCATATGTGATGTCTTATTCATAATCTACCAAGAAGTCAACACATCACATATAGATCCCAAATATATTTGTATTATTTATATGAATTTTAGATATTATATACATACTATATCACCTTATATCCCCGTATACATTTATATCATATACACTTGAATCTCTATTTTCAATTAGATTCTTCAAATATATGAGCTCTCTTTTGGTAACTACATCTTACAGTATATTTATATCTAAGGAATGGGACATGATCCATACATGGTATGTCTAGTCTACATGCTACCTTCCTAACCTTATGATTCATGGATTTGATGCAAAAATGCTATAGATAGTCTCGAATTGTGTTTGATGACTCCTATTCACTACTAACATCGTTCCTCCTTTCAAAACCTTAACTTGTCCTCAAGTAAATTATATTTAGAATTTTCATGACATTGACCTCCAAAACTTTCGCTTACTATGCGGGTCATTTGAAAGTTTTAAAAATGTGAGACTAGATGTGGTCTATGAAACAACCTATAAGAATTTACAATTTATCTCGTTGGATTTTATAAGGGAGATGAAAAGGCATAAAAATACACTGAAATAAATAATGCTATAGATATATCCTAAGGTGATATGCCAAAAATTTAATGTGGTTCACCTTCATTAGTGCATTGTGTAACCCATAACCATAAAACATTTACAATAATGTCAAAAGATCACATGCATTATTTGAAATCTCAAAATATAATCATTATGTTAGAAAAAATTTACAAAAATGAGATTAGAAATAATGAGAAATAAAAAGCTCTGAAAAGATCAACATGGAACACCACATCCTCTTCATTGTTGGGGGGGACAAATTACAAAAGCCTTGATAGAGTTCAAAATTCTTCTACGACTATATCTATAGTTATTGCTATAGTCTACTTCTAAAACTAGTGAAAATGTGAACCTCTTCAACCCCCTTTTTGCAAATTAAAGACAACTAAATATACTCACTGCTCCACTTGCCATGACACTAATTTATAGGTAACTAAAACATCATTGACACCCTTGGTATCCCTATTTATGTTTACTTGTGGAACATTGAAAACCAATAGCCTTAGTCATTAATTGGTCACAGAGTCATGAAAGGGGGAACCACAACAAAGGGGCCAACAACATGCACAAACTTGCACTTGGAGGAAATGAATCCTAGAGAATTCATTCCCTTAAGGAGAATGTAGGGTGGAACAACACTTCTAGGAAAATAATAGAAACTAGTCTTAACCTATCCTACCCTAAGCTAAACAACAAGGCATGAAACTAAAAAAAGCCATTAACTATCTTATCAAAGTAGCTTCCCTATTTTACTCTTCTAATGGTTCACATTTTCTTGGATAGTCATCTAGAAAGGAAAAAATAATAAGCATCTACAAGTTGTTGGAATACATTTGAAAGGTTGTGAACAAAGTAGCTTAACCACTCGTGAATGATGTCTGCTTGTGGTTAATAGGGAAGAAAACATTTATCTCCTTCATTCTCATATTCATTCTTTGAAGTAAGCATGACTAGGGGTGACTTGTAGGTCTCTGATTGAGCTCTAGATGCCTCATGGGACATCCTATTAAAAGTGCTAATTTCAAGCAATTAGCATTGGACTTACTACTATGATCTGCTTCCTTTATGTCTTGTTGACTAGTAGGAATGGATCCTATTGGCTCATCTACTGGTATGGTAACCCCCACCTATTTTTCATGTTCATAATGATCCTCCAACATAGGAGATGATGGCATGATGCAAAGGTTCAATGTGCGGAAAACTTTTAACTCATCTCAAAATGACACATCATCAATATCCTCCTTTCTTTATTCTCTGATAGGGGATGCTTCCTTATTCTTAGTCTCATGCACCTCATTATCCTCACATTACCCAACAAGATCCTTAACATCTACCTACCACTCTAAGACTTCTACCATTGTACACATAGAAAAATCCTCCTCATGGTGCTCAACAAAGAAAGGAATCTCATCAAATGATAGGAATAAGTCATTTTATTTATTTATATCTCTTGTACCTATGTAGTACCTTGCTACTACAAATTTTTATCTTTATTTTTATCTTTTGGTAAGGGTAACTCTTCATCCTTGCAAACATATGGAAACTAAAAACCAAAGGGTTACTCCTCTTCCTTCTTCTGCTCATGAGACCAGTCAACCCTCCATATAATAGTTTTACCCTTAAAGAGTGAAATCATATTAGGACAAGGGAACTGAGGAGGAAATATTATTTTGCAAAAGATGCTAAGGATTCCAAATTTCTTGAGTGGAAATAAACCCTTGAGATGGATGTTATTGTGGAATAGTAAGGTAGGAGCCTTTGAAACTTGGCATGCTATACCTAGGTAGTTCATTAGAGGGTTTAGTAGACACCTATTACCAGTGTAGTTATTGTTGCACCAAAATATTGACCTATTAATGCCTGATACAACCACTAGACTTATATAAGCCACATGAGGTGGTTAATACATGTCAAAAACCCAAGGGTTGCACTATACATCACAAGGAAACCAATGATGCACACTTTGCAACAATCCTTGCCAGTGCAAGAGAGGGGTTTGAACTCATGACCAAGCTCCGATACCACTTTTTACAAGTGTGGTTGTCATTGCACAAAAAGACCAACCTATTAATGCCCATTACTATTAAAGAATTAGGGATCATTGAGAGAGGAGGGTGAATCAATGATCTACCAGAAGTAAAATCCACAAACTTATTCTTTATCCACCAGCTAGCAATCCATAATAGAAAAGAACATAAACATGCAACAAATAATCCCAAAATCCACAATAGAAAAAATTTCACTTGGAAACTCGGAAAGGGAAAAAATACGTTGGGGATAAAACCCATAATATTCATATAATATATCCATGAGCACATAAATATTACATAGATAGGGAATGCACTTTCATACAAGGTTAGTGCCTAGAGCTCACGGCTCAATTATAATAGCTCGGAATGCTACAACCTTCAGGGAAGTCTCACTGACTTACAATTTTATTACAATGAGGAAATACAATAAAATGAACTCTCAAGTAGCATCTGGCAATGCAAGAATGAGTTCTGATTAAGAACTAAATCTCTGACTGTCTTCACTCTTCTAAATACTTTGTTTTTGTCTTAATCAGCTACCAGATTGTCTGTTTGAAGAGTGCACACCTGAAAATATGCTCAATCACACTAAAATGGATCACCACAATAGTATTACCACCAAAACCAATCGCCAATTAAATCTTATATTTCCGGTCTTAGCAAAAAAGTAATTCCCTTCAAGTCGGCTTCAATCTCGAACAAAAAATAGCACCAGACCAAAAGAGTGTATTCACATGCTTCCTAAGGACCTTCCATTCATCAAGAACATTAGATCAACAACCAAAATTACCGCAATAATTGAAAATTATTCCAGACCCAAACACCACCGAGATTCCCTTTTTTACCTATTAACTGCCTACTGGTTAACTCTAACTTCTAGATAAGATGAATTACAACTACCGGATCGAGTCTCCAAGAGAGTTTCCATCAATGACAACCCTAGACCATAAATCAAGCATCGAAGATCATCGAATGAGTGTTAATTGCCAAAAATCTTCCCCCTTTGGCATTAATGGAAATACCTGTGGAAAAATATTGTCAAGTGTTGAAACTTGTGAAACCTATAGACCAACTGAAAGAATGAAAGAATTCTAAGGCTCCCCCTTAGATGAACAATCCAAAAATCTGCATTACACTAAACTATACACTCCGTACATACAATCAGCTTGTACATTTTTCACCTCATCCCTTCCCATTTGACAGCAATGCCAAAGATAGGGTGTGCATCAAAATTGTATTTACATATATACACATTCATCGGATGATCAAATCTATATAGGTTTCAGGACATTTGCATATGCCATCTTAAGGAACCCAAGATATGTGTTCCCTCCTGCCCGCAACTTCTCCAAAATTAAAACAAAACCATTCAAAACATTAGCATGAAATTCTATAGTAGCAATATCAGTAGGAGTCTCCTGAGACATTTTTTGAATGCAGTACATCTTATGATACACTAAGGTGTCTGATCAGGGACCAATTAGGTTCCGGAGTTCACCTGTCTGCCTGATCATCCTGTCCTTCTCCTTCTCAAAATTCCTAATCTGCTCCATGATATTCAAAATTTGTCCTTGAATATTATCAATTAAGCTAGCTGTAGGATCATAAGCTTGAGAAATATGAGCTAAATGTCCTCTACAATTATCTATCTGCTTGTCTATCGTAGTAGTAAAATTGGTCAAAATTAGACAAGAATTATAAATTTTATCACCATTCGCTAAGGCCTCATCAATTAGTTTTAGCTCCTTATCTCGCTGAGCCTTATCATTCTAATCATTTGCAAAAAAGTTTGAGCTTTAGCATCTTTAAATTTCTCCATAGCTTGTTAGGTTGATGCCTTGGTCAAAGAATAAAATTGGGTGGATATATGATCTATTAAGTTCTAAAGCTTATCGAATGAACTAGTGTTTGCATCAAGTTGCAGTCCGTATGCCAGCTGTTCCAAAACCTTAACTAATTTTGAAATGGGTGTCTTCTCTTTAGATTGTGTTTGTGCTAACTCCTAACTAGCTAGTGCCTGGAGAGAAGAAACAACAACCATCCTCTCTATCAGAAACATCTGATTAAATGGTTTATCAAAACTGATATTGAAGTACGAAAAACTCCCATGGCTTTAAATTTTAGCTGTGTCAATTGCTAGAATGATTGGAGTGTCTGTTTCCTTACCCTTTCCTTTATCCGGTTCTTCTTGTTTTTCCTTTACCTTTTTCTCAGCTTCAACCTATCCGTATTTGCCTTCTTTAGGTGCCTCCTTTGCACTAGTGTCACCACTTGGTGAACCATCCTCTACCTCTATTGATTTATCATTCTCTTTTGCAAGCTCAACCTCAACAAAATCCAAAATTTGTTATTTTGCAACATCTTGAGTGTCTTCCTCCTTATTTTCATCAATTACCTAAGAATTTTCTGACTGAGTGGCTTCATCTTGTGAGACAATTTCTACAAGCCGGTTCTCAGTAAGAAACTTTTTCCAGATTGCACTAGTTTCTCTCCTTATTTCTCCAACTCGGCCAGTGATTAGACTGTTTACTCTATTATCTCTCCTAAATTCCTTTTCATTAGCCAATTAAATGAATTTGTCAATTTCCTCTATAGTGATACTAGTCCACTCATTGACTAGTTCACTCTCCTTTATTTCTCTATCCATTTGGCTAGCATATTTTCTCCTAGCATCAATTAAACTGTACAAATCTTTGGGAAGATATTTTTCTACTTCAATCAATGCTTTACTATATACATCCATGTACAAAATTACAACTTCCTCAATCTACCTTTGATCCTTATCATCCAAATTCTTATAATATGCAGAGATGTTCTTCAAATTTTCATCTTTAATAATTTCATCAATTAATTCTTGAATAGACAAAGAGGAACAATATGATACTCTATTTAAGAAGTCTTTGAATCTAACCAGAGTCTATAGCTTCATCCAAGTCAGATTTTTTCTTCTTTATTCCCTTGGGCTTGCCTGCCCGTACAGGATCAGACCTTCCCTTCTTCTCCTTCTACTCTTTCTTCTCACTATTGGATTGGGGTTTTCAAATCACTCTAGCAAAATATCCTTTCTTCGATGCCTTGAGAATGTTTGTATCTAATTCAGTCTCAAATTGCACTAGAGAAACTACTACATATTCCCTTTGAGGTTTCTGCTTCTTCCTTAGAACACCTTTACACTTAGCAGATGGACCAGAGGGTTCCACTTTAGCACGAGGTGTCTTCACTAGAGCAGGAGAAGGCCCTATCACCTTTACCTTAACTGGAGCAAATGCAGTATTTTGTTTCTTCACTTTCTCAACTACATCCCTCGCAACTCTAACTCTCTCCCTAGGGTGTCCTTCAAAAATAATGTCTTCTACTATTTTTACAACATTTGTTTTTCTTTCCGGTTTGGTGAATTTAGTATGCAACTCCATTGATTTCTGTTGGCAAGTTCCGAACCTTTCTTCTTTGGTGTCTACTAGAGCTTCTAATAATTGTTTTGAGTAGGAATCCAAAGTATCTTCATCAACTTAATATCCCATAGGAAATATCCATATTGTCCGAGGTTGAACCACTTCCATTAGACATTCATCTTTGTTCACCATAAAGCAAATTGTCCCCTCATATTTCTTTACAATTTCTTTGGGGATCCTGACTCTCTGTTTCATCTTGTCCTAAAAGGTTTTGAAGAAAGCCCACAAATCAGCATTATGATTATCCTTGTTACCAAGTCTATCAATCCCCTTCTTTATCTATTGAGCCATGGGTCTGTCAAAAGCCTATTGTACTTTACTAGTTTAGAGGATCTGATTCATGAAATAGAGCACCAGACAGATATCCAAAGAACCAAATTTGAAGACAAGCTTTTTATCTTTCTTAATTTTCTTTAGATTTATCATCAAATCATCCAATAGCACACTAAATAGGTCATAATGAGCATCTTCCTTGACCATCTGATAGGTTGCATGGATTGCAGTGCCAGATACAGAATTCCGTCGATTAGACTGGTATACTTTGTAACCAATGACCATTGCAGCAAACTTGACATCATTGTCCTTGATTGTGTTGATTTTCATTGATTGCCCATCAAATTTTGAACTAGTTAATTTATTCACAATAGGGTTTGTAACCTTGCATAAATAATGCAAGAGCATCCCTAGTCTATGAGAAATCTTGTATCAACCAATAAAATATTTCCTTTTAGTTGTTGTTCAGTTCTATGTGCAGTTTTTTGTGTTCCTACTAGTACATTCTGGTGGTGGCTTTCTTTTCATTATGATCGCATTTTCAGTTTCCTGGTTGGTTTATGTACTTAATTCCATATTTTCAGTCCATTTGGATTCTTTTTTGATAAGATATTGCTTCCAGTTTGACTATTTGTAGGTTCCAGAGTAGTTTTGGGCTAACTGATTAAAGATTCTTCTTTTTTGGAGCGGCTTTTGGTGTGTGGATCTACTTTGGATCTTTCTTAATGTTCCTAAGTCCTTGGGTAGCCTTCCTATTGATTTGCATTTCTGGGTGGTTCTTTTTCAAAGAATTTCCCTTCATACTTGGAGCCGATCTATTTACACGTTTCATTTTCCTGCATTGGTAAATGTAATATTTTGTGGTCGACCCAGATATCTTCCAGAGGGTATATATATGGAATTATATAATCATTTATAAGGTAGTAGAGATCAACATAAGGATTTAGATTCATGAATAGAGATCTGGTTGACTCTGATATTTTCAAATGGATTGTATCTTGCATGTAGCTTGCATGTAACCATTTGACTACCAGGTGTTCTATGATGACTGTATGATGATAACCGGTTGGTTACCAGAGATTCCAAGATAATAATATGATCTATTTTTGTAATCTTTCTATGTTTTATTTTTTCTTTCATTGTGTTACTCTTGATGCATAAGCTGGTTAGTTCTCTTTTGAGGATTCACCAGTTATGGTTGCATCAAGCGGTACCAGAGTTGGTTGCAAACCTTGAGGCATTCCTTTGGGTGAACAGATCATCAAGTGGAGGTAGGCTACGACTATGTTTAATAGATCATCAAGTGTGAGGAAATTGAAACTAGTAGTCAAATTAATGAGTTGAGGTAGTTTACCAGAGCTAAGAAATAGATGTCACCTAGAAGGATGAACCACCGAAGGGTAAAGCAGATGATGGAGGATTTCAAGAATGAGATGATGAATGAAATTCGGAACACATTGGTTGGTTTGTGGAGGAATCTAGAGTCTGAGGATGAGTATGAAGAAGCTAGAGAAGAGTTCAAGGTGGAAGAGGTTGAAGGACTGCAAGATGGAAGAGAGGAAGTATTTCTGAGAGCAGTGGTGCAAGCGAGTAAAGTTCATAATGTAGAGGTTTCAAACTTATTTGAAATGTTGAACCCAAAGGATCTGATTGATTGGATTGGAGAGTTGGAGGATTACTTTGAGTTTGAGGATGTCAAGGACCTGCAGAGAGTCCAGTTGTCACAAACTAAGTTTAAAGGGCATGTTGCCTTATGGTGGAAAGAATTGCAGAGAGACAGAGTGGAGCATGGTGAAATGAAGATCACCCGGTGGAGACAAATGGTCACAAGATTGAATTGTTCAATAAGTTGCAGAACCTGAAGAAGAGAAACATGATTGTGAAAGAGTATACTAAGGAATTCTGCAAGCTGATGATCAGATCTGGACATAGAGAGATGGATAGATAAAAGGTGGTGAGGTACATAATGGAATTGCATTTAACATTCAGGATGAGATGAGTATGCTGAGGATTTCTACAATTGAAGAAGCTTACCAGTATGCTTTGAAGGCTGGGGAGAAGGTGAGAAGAAGACGGTTGAATAACCCTAGAGGGAAGGAGAGATTCAAAGGGAAGATGAGTGTAGAGAAGAAGAATGTGGAAGTTGAATCAAAACCTAAGTGGAATAAAAAAATGGATCAGAAAACACAGAGGAAAGGTAGTGGCAGCACTAGGAGAGAATTTCCCAGCAAATGTTTCAAGTGTGGAGAAACCGAACAGATTTTATGAATGTAAGCAGGGAATGGAAAGAAGTCATGTGGCAAATGAGGAACCAGAAAGTGAACTTACCTCAAGTGAGTGTGCACCAGAGCAAGGAGAATCCCCTATATTTAAAAGAGTCATGATGGAGTAGAGTAGTGCAAATACTGGACCTACTCAGAGAAGGACTCTTTTCTAGACTGTGTGCAAATCAAGTCATAATTTTTGCAATTTTATTGTGGATAGTGGAAGTACTAAGAACTTAGTATTTGAGGAGGTGGTAGGGAAGCTTGGATTAAAGAGGCTTGAGCATCCTTGTCCTTATAGGGTAAGTTGGCTACAAGATGATCAAAAGTTAGAAGTAAAGGAGCAGTGTTTGGTGAGTTTTAATATTGGGCCTTTTGGGGATGAGGTCTTGTGTGATGTTGTATCTATGAGTTCTTGTAATGTCTTATTGGGAAGACCTTGGCAGTTTGATAGAAAAGCTATTTATGATTGTAGAAGAAACCTAATCACTATTGAGAAGGATGTGCAGAAGTTCACATTGGCTTCTTTGAAGGAGAAAGAGAAGGAGTTGAAGAATCTGAGTCTTGTGAAAAGTCACAGTGCTGAATAACCGGTTGCAAAAGTTATACAAGAAGGTGGCATGAATTTGCAAAAGGCTTTGATAGATAAGTTTGATAACAAGATAGAACCGGATGACAAAAATCTTCTGATGACAAACTCGAAGAAGTCTTGTAGTAGAAATAAATCTGAGTTGCAAAAGAAAGAGAGCAGTTTGCTATGACAGTATGGAGATCTGAAGCAAGGGAAGAGAAATAAAGAGAGTCAAGAGTTAGAGAATCAGGTTGAGGTTCCGAAAGAGCTAAGGAAGAGGTTTGCAAATAAGGAAGATGTTTGGATCATAAATGAGCATGGGATCTTTATCCAAAATCCTTTTCAATGTTCATGAGTTTCCTCTCATGAAACATCTCTTTCTACCTGGGGTGTTTGATGTAGGAGAATCCCTAGTCTCTGAGCAATCTTTCATCAACCAAAAAAATATTTCCTTTTAAGTTTTTGTTCAGTTTTGTGTGCAGTTTTTTGTGTTCCTATTGGTATGTTCTGGTGGTGGCTTGATTTTTATTACAGATCATATTTTCAATTTCCTAGCTAGTTTATGTGCTTAATTCCATATTTTCAGTCCATTTAGATTCTTTTCTGGCAAGATATTGCTTCTGGTTTGACTATTTCTGGGTTCCGAAGTAGTTTTGGTCTTACCGATTGGAGATTCTTCTTTTCTGGAGCGGTTTCTTAACGCGTGGATCTATTTTTGATCTTTCTTAATGTTCCTAAGTCCTTGGCTAATATTCCTGTTGATCCATACTTCTTGGTGGTTCTTTTCCACAGAGTTTCCCTTCATTCTTGGGACCGACATATTTAAACATTTTATTTTCCTTCATTGGTAAATGTAATCTTTTGTGTCTGACCCGAATATGTTCCAGAGGGTATATATGTGGCATTATGTATTCATTTGTAAGGCAGCATAAATCAGAATAAGGATTTAGATTTGTGATTAGAGATTCGGTTGACTCTAAGAGTTTCAGATGGATTGTATCTGGCATGTAGCCTGCATGTAACCGGTTGACTACCAGATGTTCTATCATGACTGTATGATGATAGTCGATCGATTACCAGAGATTCAAAGCAATAATATGATTTTTTTATGTAATATTTATGTGTTTTATTGTTTCTTTCATTGTGTTACTCTTGTTGCATAAGCTGACCAGTTCTCTTTTGAGGATTCACCAGTTATGGTTACTTCAGTAACACTGGCTTCTCACCGGTTTGACTCAAATAGGTTATCACCCTAATCCCATCAATAGTGATCTTGTATGGTTGTTGTAGCCATATAAGTTTAGCATGGATCCTACTCAGTACATACCTCACCTATTCCTTGTCATCAAATGTCGAAAAGTTTACAAATTGAGTGAAACCCTTTCTCTACAACTACGCAAATTCTGGCTTAGGGTTGCCAATCTCATCCTGTTAGGATTCCCAAAGATACTAAGAGGGGGGGGGGGCATGAATCAGTATTTGATCGGTAATAATACTTTCTTAACTTATAACATGAAAAGTATATTAAAACTGTGTACCAGTAAACTAGAAATAATGCAGCAAATAAGAATAACAACCACAACATGAAAAACACAACATAACACAATGTTTTAATGAGGAAACTCAGTGTGGGAAAAACCTCGGTGGGATTTGTGACCCACAATATTCACTTACTGGCTAATAAGAGAATATTACTGCTACAACAGGGGCCTGCACATGTAGAAAGGCCAACTGCCTAGAGCTCACTGCTCAATTACAAAAGAAGTCACACTGACTTACAAAAATGGATTATACTAATCTAATGTCTTGTACTACTTCAGATTAGCATCTGCTATGAAAGATTCAATACCAGTTTAAGCTCTGCTACATACATATACCCTTATCCAGTAATTCGCATAATAGGTCTGCTACCTTCTATCTTTCGCATCATGCCTTAACATTTATTTTTTAAATGATCTACAATGATCTCATACATATATGAGTCATATTATAATCTACCATGTTGGATTACAAAAGATTTTACAATTAATTACAAAATACATTAATACAAAATTGTTGTCAGCCAGGGTGCCGGTAATCTTCCTTTTCGGTGTCGGTGTAGTCTATTGGTGCCGATGCCAGTGTCTGCCTGCCAGTATCACATGATTGTAAGGTTGCCATCAATGAAAATACCTTCAATTACCCACAATATCTCATTTGAGTGTGCATTTGCCAACAATCTCCCCATTTGGCATTGATGGCAACACTCATGAGAAAACTTCAAGAATGTATCAAAAAATTAAAGTCCAAATATCTTGCCAAAAACTATACCAGAAATTATACCAAATGCATGCTCCCTTTGAGCAGATGATCTCTATTTATGATTTTTCTCATCTCTACTACTCCCCCTTTGACATCAATGACAAAGGTTGCCATTCGCTGTCAGTGGAGTCCTGCTTGGATTCTTGTAACCGGTGGGTTACAATCTGAAAAATATCTATCAAAATCAGATTTAAACCATTACTGAATGATTTTTTGTCTTTTAGTGCCTCTTGAGTTCTCTACACTGTACCGGTGAGTATATGCATTTTCTCTTCCAATGTCTTAAGTTTGGGAACCAGAGCCTCAGAAATTTCTTTTCTCAAAGAAATGAGGTAGTCTAGTTTGGGACTAAGTCGACATTTCAAGTCCTTTTCTTTATTCTTTATTCTTTCTTTATCCTTCTCTAACTACTTGATTTTCTCTTCTTTCTCTATAATCTTCTTCTCTATCTCCAAAAATGAATTCAATGTACCTATCAGATTGTCAGCAATATTGTTAATCTTATCTTGTGCTTTGCTGACTTCCTTGTCTCGATCTTCTATTAAAATATTTGTTTTACAAGAATCTCTATACAGTTTCTTGAAGTCAAGAATTATCTCTCCAAGTTCCGATAATAATGTTTCCATTTTCTCCTTATTCTTCTTCGCAATTTCCTCAAGGAATTTCTCTTTTTCTTTAATCATTCTTTCCTTGAATGTGTCCTCAATTATTTAATCAATAGTCAATATGTTGCCGGTGATGAACTTAGACAATGTGTCTAGTTGACCTAAAGAACCTTTGTTATCTACAATACACTTTGGTGCTATCAGTTTAAGAATGGGAATTGTGTCATCAATAGCCTTCTAGGCTTGTGTATTACACTCTGTGATCTTCTTTATTGAATCCAATAAGACCTCTATTACATTCGTAGGTCTGAATTCTACCATAGAAGTACCAGATGTTTGTCCAACTATCTTCACAATAGCCATACTACCGGTTGTAGTAATCACCTTGCTTGGTTCGACCTCTGGTAGGTCAGTCTATGTTTGCATTTCAACAAACAAAGGTTTAGGCTTTTCAGTTTTGGCAGGTGGCACTGTCTCTATCTGAACTTGTGTCTCAACCTGTAACTATTCTGGTTTTTCCATCTGTATCTTAGAAGGTTTCTTTGAGCTCTCAATAGCTAGTTTCTCAATCTATGTCTATGTATGCAATTCTGGTTTCTCTATTTGTACCTCTGTACTATCCATTTCCAGTTCTCCTGGTTGTTTATCAATTGTATCTACCGGTTTCTCTAATGGTTTACCAATGGTATCCTCTGTCGGTTGCTTTGTCTGTGTAGGTTTTTCTATGCTTATCTCAACTTCTGTAGCCGATGACTTAGCAGTCACATCAGTCCTCTTGTCCTCAGTGGTTTCTCTATCAACCACAACATTTACTTCTTGAGTATCAATATTCATAGTGTACAAAACTTTAGACTCAGGATTTGTATCCTCTAATGGAGTCTCCATAATCTCAGTAGCTGGTTAACTGTCAGTAGTATCTACCAGTGGAGTATCTGAAGGAGGTGGGGTTAAGTTATCAGTTATTTTTCAGGCTTGGAGGACCACCTACCTTACCTTTCCCCTTCCCCCTGTCCTTTTGATATACTTTAATAGTCTTTGGTCTAAGTAATTCTTCCTATTTTTCTTTTTCCACAAAGAATATATCCCATGCATCTGTTGTTTCTTCAGAGACTTCATTTACTCTACCTTCCATTAGTGCTACATGTCAGTGAGCCATGGAGAATACTATCCGGTTTGCTTCACTGATTAGTTTATCTATTTCATCAGTTGAGTTGACTGGATGTACTGCAAATAATTTTTCAATTTTGATTTTCTTGTCCAACTCAACGATGGCTAACCTTCTAGCTTCTAATCTTCTATAAAGATCATTTGGTATTTCATCAACAACTTGCATCAAAAATTTCTTATATATATCCAAGTGTAAGATTACACTATTCTCTATGCTTTCCTTTTCATCTGTAGATAGTCTATTGTATATTTTGTTGATGTTTTTCAATTTTCCATCTTCAGTTATTTCGCTCAAGAGTTTATCCAGTGGAGCAATATCTTGTTTTACCTTTATTTTCTTCTTAGGAGTCAACTTCTTTTTCACTGGAGGCCTTACTGCCTATTGTTTTTGCCTTGTTTTCCTAGGTGTAGGTGAGGGTACTGGTGAGGGTTTTCTTTTCCTTTCTACCCTTTTAAATACTGCTGACATATCACTCTCAGAGGAGGTTCCAACCAGTGAAAAATGAGCTTCCCATTGAAGTCCTTCCAACTCACTTTCCTTTATACCAGATTGCTTCAAAACATCTTCTTTAATTGCTTTAGCCTGTCGGGTTCCTTTCCTTACTATTGCTTCAACTTTCTTAACCCTTTTCCTAGACTGAAATCCACTCTCAATTGTTTCAGCATTTCCAAAAACTTTCTCAGTAGGTTCCTTGGGTGCTTCAAGGAGGGCTTTTGCATAAGTTTCAATAATATTGTCATCTATTTCATAGCCCATTTTAGTTACCCAGATAGTTCTAGGGACAACTGCCTCCATCTAGATTTCATCCTTTTTTATTACAAAACAAATTTATTTCTGATACTTCTCCATAATAGGCTGTGACAGTCTTATTCTGGTTTTCATTCGAGCCTTTAATGCTTGAAAGTATTCATTTTAGTTTTTTTCCTGGTTTTCTCCCATATTTCTTAATAGATCCAATAGTTGTTTTCCTACTGCAATGTCAAAACCAAAATCTCTTGCACCAATACAGGGTACTTGTTTAGTTATGTACAACATTAGACAGACAAGCAAATTTCCAAATCTGAATGTTCCTTTCTTATCTCCTTTAATCTTCCCTAGATTGTCTATCAATTCATCTTTGAGCCATTCATAAATATCTATTCTAGCATTGTTGTTGACCATGTCATAAGCACTCTTAATACATAGGATAGAAACTGAGTTCAACCTATTTGCATGTGTAGCTTTGTAGCCTAAGATCATACTGATAAATCTCACATTTATGTCCTTTACATAATTTACTCTTAGAGACGTTTTGTCGAATGTTGCACCGATTAAATCCATCACTGTGTCATTTGGGACTCTCTTTGTTTTGTCAGGTCTCCTACCAGTGGAAGGTAACCATGTTACTACCTTAATGACTTCCTTTGTGATTTAATGAATTGTATCCAACCAGAAGAATTCACCATTAACCTTGCATAATACAATCCTTATAATATCCTTGGGAAAATCTGGGACACTAAGGATTTTAGTAAAACCTAGGGTTTCCACTATCTTATATTCTGGCTTGATATTTCCAGACTCATCACAAATCATAGTGCTATACATGTTTTTGATCTCATCATCACCTAATTCCTCTATATGACAATGTATATACATCCTAGGGTCTTCAGCATATACTACTCCCTTAGGAATTTGAGAAAATGCACCTATGCTATCATCTTTCTTCGTTATTTCAGGAACCAGTTTGAAAACGGGTATAGGGTGCTTAATTACTTCAAATATAGTAGGGTTTACAATAAATTCAGGAGTTGATGAAGATGCCATGATTATAAATACCTCAATCTTCCTTTAGGAAGAATGCTTTGAGGAACTACTTCACTTTTTCGCTAAGGATGCCTTTTCTCAAGAATTTTTGCGCTCTCTAAGGTTTGAATGCTCGGTGAATGAAAAAGGAGCCAAAATACTTTCTTTATAATGTTATTTTCTCCAACTACCACATTTAATGCTTGTCGGTTAAGTCACAACTTAACTCATCTGCCGGTATCAAAGTAATTTCAACTTCTCACCATCAGCCGAGGGAATAATAGCATATTTTTCATTTTGTTGCTAAACCCCAAAAGGATTTTCCTTTAGTTAGATGAAGAGTCTCCTACTAGTGGACAGGTAATCCCTTCAACATTCTAATCTAACTTTCTGATCCATTGTTTTGAGAATTCTTGCTTTACCTCTTCAACCTTTTCTTTACCTTTCAAACTAGGACCTTTGTTATTTGTTGGTGGGGACTTGCTTCTATAGAATTTTGCAATATGTCCAATTTTGTTACAAGCATAACAAGTCACATTGTTCTTCTGAATAGCTTTCCCATATCCTATGCCGATTTGTGTTCTGCATTGATTAGATAAGTGTCCAAATCTTCCACAAACATAACATCTTACATTCACTCTGCAATTTTTCAGAGTTATGACCAACTTTGTTGCATTTAGATCATTGATCAGTGGGTGTATTAGTCTTCTAATAATTTCTAACTCTGATGCCAATTTTTAGGATTCCCAAAGATATTGAGAGGCAGGGGGGTGAATCAGTATCTAACTGGTAATAATACTTTCTTAACTTATAGCATGAAAAGCATATTAAAACTATGTACCGGTAAACCAGAAATAATGCAGCAAATAAGAATAACAAGAACAACATGAAAAACACACCATAACACAATGTTTTAACAAGGAACCTGGTGTGGGAAAAACCTCAGTGGGATTTGTGACCCATAATATTCACTTACTATCCAATAAGAGAATATTACTGCTACAACAGAGGCCTACACATGTAGGAAGGGCAAGTGTGTAGAGCTCACTACTCAATTACAAAAGAAGTCACACTGACTTACAAAAATGGATTATACTAATCTAATGTCTTGTACTACTTCAGATTAGCATCTGCTATGCCATATTTAGTACCGGTTTAAGCTCTACTACATACATAAACCCTTATCCAATAATTTGCATAATAGGTCTGCTACCTTCTATCTTTTGCATCATACCTTAACATTTTAAAAAAAATGATCTACAATGATCTCATACATATATGAGTCATATTACAATCTGCCATGTCAGCTTACAAAAGATTTTACAATTAATTACAAAATACATTAATACAAAATTCTTGTCGGCCAGGGTGTCGGTAATCTTCCTTTTCGGTGTCGGTGTTCTATATGCTGATGTAGAGTCTATTGGTGCCTATGCTAGTGTCTGCCTACAGGTATCAGATGATTGTAAGGTTGCCATGAATGATAATACCTTCAATCACCTACATTATCTCATTGGAGTGTGCATTTGCCAACACATCCATGATGCTGTCAGTATAAAGATCCAAAATATCCTTAGAGATGGTTTCCTCAATCTCATAGTGAATTTAGGCTTGAACATCATCAACATGCAAAACTCTGTGTGGAATGAAAGAGAAAGCTCCAACTGGGTAGACTTCCATGGATTTGTAGGGGTGTTTCTTGAACATAGGATGGGTCATATCATTGACTTCAACAACCAGAGGGGTAGAAATGAAAGACGAGGAGTCCATTTCAAAAATCAAACTCATAAAATGCTCTTCAAAAAATACCTCAACTAATTAATGGATGCCCTATATCACTCGTTGGATCACTTTTTCTCTCTAATAGCCTGAAAACCTTGGTCGCCTTTTTCTTCAGCTCAAAAACACTATTCACAAAGTGAAGAATGATTCTTGTATTTTCCCTTTTTAACTTTGCAAACCCTAATTTCACTTTGAAATAAATGCACCTCAGATATCCAACCAGATGCCATGTTTGACTATCAGATGCCAAAATTGGCCTTCTGAATCCTGGATATCAACTAAAACTCAATTCCTACCATTTGTAATCCATCAACTATAGATCTCATCAAGGGGTACTACAAGATTTGCATTAGTTTTCCTCCCCCTAAGGCCAAAAGCCCTAGTTGTCAGATGAAGGTTCTACACTGGATTTAGGTACAGATCCATTATCTTCCTTAGATTCATCCTTCTTTGCCCAAATCTTCTTATGGTGATTTTTGATCTCATCTACTTTTGCCTTTCCCTTTTCATCTAATTTGTTCTTGTCAACCAGAGCATTGCTTTTTCTTTTGAAGAATTTTGTAATATGACCGGTTTATTACATGCTCTTCAAACAACATTATTTTGCATAGGTCTAAAGTTCATCTGATTTGGTCTTGTCCTGCACTGATTAGAGATATGTCCAAACATTTCACAAGAATAAAATCTCTTGTTCTGAAGGTTATTTATTACTTCTCTACACATATTTGACTTGTGTCCAAAGTTATTGCATATAAAACACTGACCGGTAAAGGTAGGAGCATTATTCATACATTGTTCATCATTCCATTATTCATCGCACTTCTACACTAACTCACCATATGACCAAACTTGTTGCAAGTAAAACATCTACCATTGAATTTATGAGCATTAGGTTTGTCTTACCAAAGGATTCTTGGTCTTCTTTTGATCAGGTTTTGCATTGCCTTGTCTAGATCCAGAGGATTCACCTTTCTCAAATCCTAGGCCTCACATATCCTTTCCATGTCTCTGACTTTCTATCATCTCATCAATCCTTGTTGAACTGGCATTGAATTTGTCTTTGTATTCATTGGCAGTAGAAAGATCATCCGTCAAGGTAGCAATCTGTCTTTCAAGATATTGACCATTATTCCTTGATTGTGTCAGCTCAAGCTTCAACTGATCATTCTCATAGGTAAGCCTAAAGCATTCATGAACTCTTTCCTTCAATGATTGTACCAAATTCCCTTCATTATTCGTTCAATCCTCAATATCCTTAGTTAGCCTCATCACAATGGATTGCATCTCATTCTTCAAAGCAAAATTCTCCCTCTCAATATTGTTAACTTCATCAGCTTTGTCCTGGATGATAGTTCTGATACTTAATATAAGTATAGATCCAATAGACAACAAGATGAGAGGTGGGGGGGGGGGGGGTGAATCATACAAACTTAATCATCCAAGAAAACATCAGATTCAACCTCGATAACATATATATTAGTCATATAACCAAAAACTGTCAAACATGCAAACCTAAAAGCATATGAACAATATAAACCTCATAACACTAGATTTAACGTGGAAACCCAAATAGGGAAAAGCCACTGTGGGATTTTGGACCCACTAAGAAATATACTCTTCTAGAGTATGCTCGGTTAAAAGCAAATCCTGTTAAAGATTATAAACACATTGCTATAAGTGACCCGGTTAAGGGATTTCCCTCAGATCTGTTAGGATCTTCACTTTGTTAGAAGTGACCTTGTCAAAGGATTTCAAACACTCAATCAGAATGTCACCTTGTTAGAGGATTTACATATAAGACTATTAAGTCCACTCGGTTAAGAGATTTCCTGTCACTTTCACAAAATAATAGTAATACAATCTATCTGCAACTTCACATCTAGAATGCTAAAGCAGATTCCTATTTGATCAATACAATCTAGACATATAACTAATCTTGTCTATCTACTAGGCATCAATACTCTATTATTCTAACAGGTCTTCAAGCTTCTATGCTCGGTAATCACTATGTAGCATCCCTGTGCATACACTTTCCCGCACACATTGTTTATCAACAGTTTCCTATTTATAAACAATATTCTAACTGCTTAATCCCCTTGATCACATTTCCCATGATCAATCATAGCCATCAGATCTTCAATCTTGTCCAGGTTCATTGTATCTTTTGATCTAAAAATGTTTTACCCCACCTTCAAACTTGCACAATCACCTTGGAACTTGTGTTAGGGTAATGCGGTTGAATCTGAGCTGTAGATTTTCTTGCCGAATTTCCATTGCCTTGGATTCATTTAACAAACATCTTTTATGACTTGCTAATCATTGATCCGCTCCAGCTCATCAGCTTCTTTCATTAAATATCACATGTAAACATTAAATGCATTCTGTTAAAGCTCGGTTACAACTCGGTGAATACTAAACTTCACTTGGTAGACATTCTGTCTTCATTAACCGACTGTGATAACCTTAGGGTTTACCGACTAGGTTCTTTTCTTGATAACATAGTATAGTATTAACCTTTACATTTTACAACATATGTATGATGTTAAAACAATCTAAAACATCAAGATCTCATTATTGTCTGACTCGGTAGAGTTGCCCATTGAATAACTTATCCCCTTATTCATCATATTCTTTCCCGTGTCTTTATCGACTTCTTTATAATATTCATATCATATTTCTTAAGATATGGCAACATCATACTGAATTAGAAAATCAATTTCTTGACATCAATGACAAAATAATAATATCAAGACAGTAAAACATCTTTAATCAGTTATGTCCATAATCATCAACAACCTTCTCAATATCCTTATAATGTAATATTGCCAACAATCTCCCCCTTTGGCATTAATGGCAAAACCAATTGATTTGATCTTTAAAAGATTTATATTGTTGTGATTCTGAAATACGGAAATGCTCTCCCCCATACATCAGACTTCTCTTCTATTTTCTGTCTTTATTTCAATCTGTATTCTTCTCTCAGTCTTCTCAGGTCTTCTCCCCTTTAGGTAGATCTCCTCCTTCTCAGGTCTTCTCCCCCTAGGTAGGTCTTCTCCTTCTTAGTAGGTCTTCTCCCCCTTTGACAACAATGCCAAAAAGAATAGAATGAAAACATAATGTGTTTCTGTAAGAAGTTATTTCCTGCTATTGTGTATCAACTTAGTCTTGGTCAAAGCATTTGTTTGCAATTCCTGTTCCCTGTATCATTCTTTGTATTATTCCAGTATTACTTCCAGTAGTAATTATAGTACACTTTTAGGAAAACAATCTAAAGTGTATCACTCCAGCATCAACTCCCCAAAAGATATTCAATAGAGTCATCGAAGTGATGCTTTCACCGAACTCGGTCAGTGAGTAAAAGATAGGAGTAGGATCCCTAACTTACTTCTGAGATATTCAAAAGTGTCCTTTGGTAGTGGCTTGGTGAAGATATCAGCTATCTACTCCTTTGTGCTAACATATTCCAACACCACTTTCTTCTCTTGAGCTTCTTCTCTAAGATAATGATATTTGATAGATATGTGCTTTGTCTTAGAGTGCATAATAGGGTTCTTTGAAATATTAATGGCACTAGTATTGCCACAGAATATAGTTACTGGCTCGGTAACTTTCTCATTTATACTTTCCAATAGTTGTTTGATCCATGCAATGTTGGTACAATTCAGTGTTGCTGCAACATATTCAGCTTCAGTTGTTGACTAAGAAACACATCCTTGTTTCTTGCTAAGCCAACTCACTAGTCTTTCTCCTAAGAATAAAGCTCCTCCACTTGTGCTTTTTCTGTCATCAATGTTGGCTGCCCAATCAACATCAGTATAAACTTTTAAATCAAAATCATTTCCTTTCTGATATACTAAGCCATAATCTTCAGTGCCTTTCAAGTATCTGAAAATTCTTTTGATTGTTGTCGTGTATTTCCTTAGGATCTGCGGAGAATCTTGCAACAATACCTACTACATGTGCTATATCTGGCCTGTTGTGAACGACATATTGTAGTTTTCCAATCATGGATCGGTAGAGTGTCTCATCAATAGATGCAGATTCATCATTATTTGATAGTTTACAGTTGGTAGTCATAGGAGTACTTACTAGCTTTGAATCCTCCATTCCAAATTTCTTCAAGATTTCCTTTATGTACTTTGATTGAGTAATGAAAATCTCATTTTTCATTTGCAATATCTGTAGGCCTATAATATACTTTATCTCACCGATTAATGACATCTCAAATTCTTTGCTCATTTCATTTCCAAAGTTCTTGCATAAAGAGTCATTTCCACAAAATATAATATCATCAACAAATATGGCTTAGATTAGTATTCCATTTTCCTCATTCTTCATGTACATGTTGTTGTACTCACTTGTCCTTATAAAACCAGTCTTAATCAAATAAGAGTGTAATCTTTCATACCATGCTCTAGGTGCTTGTTTTAGACCATATAAAGCTTTGTTTAATTTACATACCTGATCTTTATTATTGTCATCAACAAATCCTTTAGGTTGTTCAATGAAAACTTCTTCTTCTAATATTCCATTCAGAAATGCAGATTTGACATCCATTTGATATACCTTGAAGTTTTTGAAAGTAGCATATGCCAACAATGTTCTTACTCCTTCAAGTCTAGCAACAGGTGCAAAAGTCTCACCATAATCAATTCCTTCTTCTTGGGCATAACCTTTGCAAACTAATCTTGCTTTGTTCTGAATGACCTCACCTTTCTCATTTAGCTTGTTTCTGAAGATCCACTTTGTACCGATTACATTTTTGTCCTTCGGTCTTGGGACCAGTGTCCATGTGTCATTCTTCTTGATTTGATCAATCTCTTCAGTCATAACATTTATCCAATCTTCACTGTTAAATACCTCTTTCACTGTTCTCAGTTTAAATTCAGATATCAAACATGTGTTTTGTCTCAGTTTGTTCCTTGTCATCACTGGATCATCCTTATCTCCTATAATCTAACTTGGTGCATGGTGTCTTCTGACATACTTGGCTAATATAGGCTCGGTAGGCTCTGTATGATCTTCTTCATCACTCGATAATTGGATATCTTCCTCATTTCCTTCAACAGTTATCTTGGTAGGACTTCTCGGTTGGACATAGACAAATTCATCATAGTCTTCCAGTTCTTTGGAATTCCCTTCATCAGTTCTTTCTGCAAATTCATCAATTTTCACATTTGCACTTTCTACTATTTTGTTAGATGATTTGATCAGACATTTAAATGCTTTGCTTCTAGAAGAATATCCTAGAAATGTTCCTTCTTCACTTTTCTGATCAAACTTGCCATTTCTATCATCTTTATGAACATAGCATTTACTTCCAAAGATCTTAAAATAACTTACATTAGGTTTCTTGCCATACCAGATTTCATAAGGTGTCTTCAAAGTACCTTTCTTCAATTGAACTCAGTTCAAGGTGTAAACAGCTGTGCTTATTGCTTCTCTCCAAAATGTTTGTGGAACCTTCTTCTCAATCATCAGTGTTATAGCACAATCCACAATAGATCTATTTCTTCTTTCAGCTATTCCATTCTGCTGTGGAGTTCTCAGTGCAGAGACTTGTCTTTTAATACCATGATCATTGCAAAATAGATTGAACTCATCAGATGTGAACTCTCCTCCTCTATCTGATCTAAGACATTTTAGTTGTCTTCCTGTTTCATTTTCAACTCTAGCCTTGTACCACTTAAACATTTGAAAAGCTTCTGATTTTTCTTTTAAAAACATTACTGACATCATCAATGAATAGTCATCCACAAATAACATGAAATACTTATCACCATAATAACTTTGAACTTTCATAGGATCACAAAGATCAGAGTGCAATAGATCTAAAATTCCCTTAGAAGTGTAGGACTTACTTGTAAAGCTTGATCTTGTCATTTTACCCATCTACCATCCTCGACACATAGCATTCTCAGGTTTTTCAGGACTTGGTAGACCTCTTACTTTGTGCTTCTTACTTATCTTGATCAGATTATCAAAATTAACATGACAAAACCTTTTATGCCATAACCAGGTATTATCAACCTTTGCATGCAAACAATTATTGTGAGTTGAGTCAAGGTGAAATGTATTACCTTTTGTTTGTGTCCCGATAGCAGCTAACTTTCCATTCTTGTCATGAACTTTGACAATTCCTTTCTAAAATTCTATTCAGTAACCTATGTTGTTTAGTTGTGCTACACTCAACAAATTATATTTCAAACCTTCAACCCAATAAACATCATTGCATCTTTCTTTATCAAGAAGTGTTATGGATCCTTTACCTCTTACCAGACATGGTGCATCATTACCAAATCTAACATAGCCTCCATCATAATCTTCTAACATAACAAACTTGTGTTTATCTCTTGTCATATGATGTGAGCATCCACTATCTATAATCCAAGAATCATTAGTGTTTATGTGAGATATTAGGGCTTTTTCTTCATACATTTCTTCATCTGATCCATCCTTGATAGCCACATAAACAACTTCCTCTATATCAGTCTCATCTGATTTATCATCTTCAGATTCCTCATCAGCAATTAAACATGTCTTTCTATCTCTTCTTCTGAAGTCTCGGTGTCCTCTGTAATGATTATCTTTCTGTCTGTCATCTCGGTAATCTCTCTTTTCAATAAAATCTTTGTCAGGACAATTAGAAGCCATATGTCCAGTCTTATCACAATTGAAACATTTCAAAGGTAGTTTTCCTTTATACTTACCTTTGCGTCTTGGTAGCCTTTTGGCCAATAGTGCTTCAAACTCTTCTTGCTTTCTGATTTCTTCATATAGTTTGTGTACCTCCTCCATGTTCTTCCAAAATCTTTCACTAGCTCCACTGTGATCTCCTTCAAAGTATTTATACTTTCTTTCATTGTAATCATTAGATTCATTTAGATGAAAAGAACTAAATGCAGATTCAACTTTATTTACTGATGACCCACTGTTATCAAAATTACTTAACTCAAATGCATGTAGCTTATTAATAGTAGCATCCAAGGAAATTGGCATATTAGGTGTAGACCTCAATTCATTGATTGCAAAGACTTGGATTGCATAGGCAGGTAGAAGGGTTCTTAACAACTTACTTGTTACATCCTTTTCTTCAATAGTTCCTCCTGCTCCTTTGATTTGATTTACAATCTCCTTTAGTCTTGTACTATACTGGGTTATGTTCTCACCTTCATTCATCCTCATAGATTCAAGTTGTCCTCTTAGACTATCAACTTTTGCTCTTTGAACATGTTCATCTCCTCCATATACAGATATGAGCTTAGTCCACATTGCCTTTGCATCATTGTAGCCTTCTAGATCATTACACTCAAAATCAGTCAATGCAGATGTTATTTCAATCATTGCTTGAATATGTTCTTGCTTCGCCTTTATTCTTCCATAGTCAGTGGATATGTGCTCGGTGCAACAAAATCATTCTCTAGATAGTATATAGCATATTCTCCAGCTCCTAATAGATGTAGCTTCATCCTTTTCTGCCATGTAGAGAAACTTGACTTATTCAGCTTAGGTGCATCCCTCTTATAAATCTTTGGATCTTTAACTCAAGTGCCTTTAAACTTTCCTTTCGGAGTCCAAAGCTCTAATACCAATTCATAGTTCTAATACTTAATATAAGTATAGATCCAATAGCCAACAAGATGAGAGGGGGGGGAGTGAATCATACAAACTTAATCATCCATAAAAACATCAGATTCAACCTCAGTAACATATATATCAGTCATATAACCAAAAACTGTCAAACATGCAAACCTAAAAGCATATGAACAATATAAACCTCATAACACCAGATTTAACATAGAAACCCAAATAGGGAAAAACCACTGTGGGATTTCAGACCCACTAAGAAATATAGTCTTCTAGAGTATGCTTGGTTAAAAGCAAATCCTGTTAAAGATTACAAACACATTGCTAGATGTGACTCGGTTAAGGGATTTCTCTTAGATCTGTTAGGATCTTCACTTTGTTAGAAGTGACCTTATCAAAGGATTTCAAACACTCAATCAAAATGTCACCTTGTTAGAGGATTTACATATAAGACTGTTAAGTCCACTTGGTTAAGAGATTTCCTATCACTTTCACAAAATAACAGTAATACAATCTATCTCCAACTTCACATCTAAAATGCTAAAGCAGATTCCTATTTGTTCAATACAATCTAGACATAGAACTAATCTTGTCTATCTTCTGGGCATCAATACTTTGTTATTCTAATAGGTCTTCAAGCTTCTGTGCTTGGTAATCACTATGTAGCATCTCTATGCATACACTTTCCTGCATACATTGTTTATCAACAGTTTCCTATTTATAAACAATCTTCTAGCCGCTTAATCTCCTTGATCACATTTCCCATGATCAATCATAGCCATCAGATCTTCAATCTTGTCCAGGTTCATTGTATCTTTCAATTTGAAAATGTTTTACCTCACCTTGGAACTTGTGTTAGGATAATGCGGTTCAATCTGAGCTATAGATCTTCTTGTCGACTTTCCATTGCCTTAGATTCATTTAACAAACTTCTTTTACGACTTGCCAATCATTGATCCGCTCCAACTCATCAGCTTCTTTCATTAAATATCACATGTAAACATTAAATGCATTCTGTTATAGCTCAGTTACAACTCGGTGAATACTAAACTTCACTCGGTAGACATTCTGTCTTAATTAACTGACTACGATAACCTTAGGGTTTACCGACTAGGTTCTTTGCTTGATAACATAGTATAGTATTAACCTTTACATTTTACAACATATGTATGATGTTAAAACAATCTAAAACATCAAGATCTCATCATTGTCTGACTCGGTAGAGTTGCCCATTGAATAACTTATCCCCTTATTCATCATATTCTTTCATGTGTCTTTACCGACTTCTTTATAATCTTCATATCATATTTCTTAAGATATGGCAACATCATACTGAATTAGAAAATCAATTTCTTGACATCAATGACAAAACAATAATATCAAGACAGTAAAACATCTTTAATCAGTTATGTCCATAATCATCAACAACCTTCTCAATATCCTTATAATGTTATATTGCCAACATTGGAATTCCATGATCTATTTCTCCTTCAACTTGTCCATTAATTCCTTCCTCTTCTCTTTACAACCACTTGCTTGATCCTTTATCTCACTAATGAAATCATCAGTAGCATTCAAGTTCCTCTTCAAGGTACAAAACTCATTTCTAGCTGCATCAATATCCTCAAGTGCCACATTGAGTTGTCTCTTAAAACCGAAATCCATTGAATCAATCTCCTAGATCTTCCTCAAGCAGTTAAGCTTCTTCAGAGGAACCAGGCTCTGATACCAATTGTTAGAATCAGGTATCACTAAGAGCGGGGGGGGGGTGAATCAGTGATCTACTGGAAGTCAAATCTACAAACTTATTCTTTATCCACTATTTAGAAATGCATAATGAAAAAGAACATAAACATGGAACAAATAATCCACAAATCCACTACACCAAAAATTTTACATGGAAACCCGGAAAGGGAAAAACCACGGTGAAGTTGAAACCCACAATATTCATATACTATGGCCAGGAGTACATAAATATTACATAGATGGGGAATGCACTTGCATTTAGGCTCACTACTCATTTATAATTTCTTGGAAGGCTACATTATTCAAGGAAGTCTCACTGACATACAATTTGATTACAATGATGAAATATAATGAAATGAACTCACAAGTAGCATCTGACAATTCAAGAATGAGTTCTAGTTAAGCACTAAATCTCTGACTATCATTGCTCTACTAAATACTTTATTTCTATCTCAATCAGCTATCGGATTGTCTGTAAGAAAAGTAAGCACGTGAAACTAGGCTCAATCACACCAAAATGGATCACCACAATTTTATTACCATCAAAACCAATCGCTAATTCGATCTTATATATCCAGTCTTAGCACAAAAGTAATTTCCTTCAAGTCAACTTCAAGAAGCCAAATGTGTAGCTCCTAGAAGGCTTCAATCTCAAACAAAACATAGCACCAGACCAAAAGAGTGTATTCACATTCTTCCAATGGATCTTCCCATTCATCAAGTACATGAAATCAACCACCCAAATTATCACAATCGTTAGAAATTATTCTGGACCAAAACATCACTGAGATACCTTGTTTTATTGGTTAACTCCAACTTCCAGATAAGATGAATCACGACCACCAGATCGAGTCTCCAATAAGATTTTCCATCAATGACAAGCCTAGACCATAAATCAAGCATTGAAGATCACTGGATGAGTGTTAGTTGCCAACAAATACAAGTACTAGACTTATAGAATCCACAGGAGGTAGTTAAGCCATGTCACAAAACTGAGTGTTGTGTTGTACAACACAAGGAGACCAAGGGTGTACACATTGCAACAAAACCCTCTAAAGCTTCTATAAGTTTAAACTTAGGAGCTCTAGGGGATAATTTATCTTCTTGCATGAGCATTTTTTCTATAGTTTCTAGTTCTCTAATCTCTTCTTGCCTAGTAGCAATTTTCATTACAATAAACTACTCTTGTTGTCTTCTCTAAGCCCCTTCCTACTACTATTGAAACTGAGCCTAGTAAGAAAGTTGATCTTACTATAGACAATAATCTCGCTCCTTAATAAATTTCAACTATTCTTATAAATTCAACATTATTTCACTAATGCTAATATTTTTCAAGTTCTCCATATTTTGATGTTGTGTAGGAGAATGAAAATGTTTGTGGGACATATAATAAGACTTTTTTGGTTGTTGGTAATCATACCTAGGCTACCAAGAAGGTTGCACAAGGGTGGGAAAGAGGAAAGCATTAGAAGATTATTGATAAGTTGTTGTAGTAGTAAAATATGGAGTAATTCAACTAGAAACATTTCTAGGTTGATATTGTTGATAGGGAGCTCGAAAGCTTGTATTTTCATGGAATGTCAAAGGAATCATTCAATGTCCATAATATCTTTCCATATTGAAGCATAAGAAAAGTAAAAGATCTACAAATGATATTTTAAATACGAGCAAAAGGGTTCCTTAAAATAGAGAATTAGGCACATACATGTTGGATTATTGGAGAGATTGTTAGATTTGGTTGATCATTGTTGCTGCTAGGATATGTTGTTGTCATTGAAGTCAACATATTCCTATGAGTTATTCTGGTGAGTTTGGGGAGAGTTTTTGATCTACTTTTGTGGTTTTGTTTTGTTGTTTTGGAGTTTAATTTGTTGTGATCCAATGAACTCTGATTCACCCCCACTCCCACCCCCACCCCGACCCCCTCTCTTAGTATTCCTTCTTGATTGATGCTATCAATTGGTATTAGAGATAGATCCTCTTGTAGAAGCTTAATCACTTGATGAGATTCGGGATGACAACTCAAGGTATTCTTTTCAAGAAGGACAGTTTGAGGTTTGATGGAAGCAAGTACATTGTATGGAAGAGACGGATGGAGGTGCATTAGAAATGTCTTGAAGAAAATTATTGGAAGGTCACTAAGAATGCCTATGTCATTCCTTAGAATGGACCATTCACTCCTGATGAAGTTAAGGAAGCTGAATATAACATCAATGCAAAGGAAGCATTGCTTAGTGCCCTGATTGATTCTGAAATGATAAATGTTATGTAACTTCATGCCACACATTTATTCTGGGTGAAGCTTGAAATCGTATATGAAGGTGATAATCAAGTGAAAGTTTCTAAGATATGGAGTTTAAAAAGAAAGTATGAGACATTAAATATGCGAGATGATGAGAACATACATTCATACATGGCTAAGGTGAATGAGCCTGTTATTGGTATCAGATGTGTCGATAGAAAGATTGAAGAAGATGAGATTGTTGCTAAGGTACTAGGATCTTTGTCTCCTGCTTATAAACATAAGGTTTCCGCTATTGATGAGATTCAGAATGTAACTATAGTGATAAGAGATGTATTGGTTGTAAAACTTGCTTCATTTGAGGTGGGCTAATTGAGAAAATCCCATGGTAAGTCTGAGACAACATTCAAAGCCTCAACATTTGTGTCTAGTAAGTAGAAATATGATCCTAAAGAGTGCATCATATCCAAAAATGAAAGAGAAAGAAGAGAGATAGCAATGAAAGAAAGAGATATTGATGAGCTTGAAGCATTTATTGCCTGGAGATTGCCTAAAGGTTCCATTAAGTATGATGGAAAGTTGCCTTTGAAATGTTTTTCTTGTAATAAGATAGGACATTTTGCTTTTAGATGCCTAAAGAGAATGGATAAGTATGACAAACATGATAAGTTTGATAGGAATGATAGATATGAGAAGCATGATATGTATGATAATTCTTATAAGTCTAATCAAAAGTTTAGGAACTAGATGTATTGTTATTATGTTGTAGATGAACGTGTTACACTAACACATTTGGACACATTTTTCGATGAAATATCATCAAAATTCCAATGGTTTTGTGTCGTAGGTTTGACAAAATGGCGACGAATTTTTTGTTGCTAAAATTTTGTCAGAACGTTCGTCACAGGATATTTCGCCGAACAATTGATGAACATTCTATCAGAAACTAATCATCTCGCACGGAACGATGAAACATTTTTTGTCAAAACTCTAATGGAAACCATGGTAGTTTTTGTTGCATGTACAACATTCCCATCGAAACCATGTTGTACATGTGGCAAATTTTGATGATATCGATCATTGAAATTCTGACTAGTTGCCACTATGCTTTGATGAGAATGTTGTGCCTCTGAAGACAAATTTCATCAAAAGTTCAACAGTCTTGTCGGGGCATTTTGGGGGCATTCGTCGAAATTCTAACGAAAAGCTAATATTTAAAAAAAAAGCCAGCCAGTCTCTCTCTATCTCTCACCCTCTATCTATATCTCTCCCTCTCTTTGCATTTTCCTCTTAGGTGTCTCTATCCCATTCTATCCTCTCTCTCTCTCTCTACCTTTTTCTTTGTCTCAGGTGTCTTTATCCCCTTCTATACATTCTCTCCCTCCCATTCTCTATCTCTTTGTCCCCTTCTCCCTGTCAGCTTCTATCTCTATCTCTCCCTTTCTTTACAAGGTTTAGAGTTAGGTTTGGGGATTGATGGTTCACTACAAACTCTCCATGTCTATATTATTTGCATTACATATAAGTACAAACCTAAACTTGACTTTAGAAAATTTTACTTGGCTAATAGATGGTTAAGTTACTTTAATTTGGTTAAGGGTTATAGCAGGTTGTCGAAACTTAAACTTAACTTTGGAAAATGTTTGTGTTGTCAAAACATCAATGCTATGTGGTTTTTGTTATCAAATAGAGATAAGGGTTTTTTAGTATAAAGAGGTGATAGAAGATACAGTGAAATAAATTCCAAGAATATGGTAAAAAACCCTTGAGTTTTGTCACTCACCAAGAAGTGATAGTAATGAGAGGTTTTAGATTAAAGAGACACTATCAAAGGAAGACTCGGAGGAACCGAGTTACTGTTATGTAATTTTGGGTAATTTTTTAATTGCAAAATTATTATTTCAATTATTACAAGTTTTATGTAGAAGATGCTCTAAAATATTGAAATGTAAAATTTCTAACTCTTTATGGGAAGCCTTAGATATGAGGGGATATTTTTTTGTCTTATTTAAGTCCTTAGCTTGACTAAAATCAAAATATCCATATATATTTGATAGTGACAAATGTTAATTATTGCATTGACAAGATGCTACTATTCTAAAGAAAAAAGCAATCCATCTGCAAAACTTTAAGAAAATTAAACAAAGGAAAGAAAAATTGAAAAATATATAGATTTATACCTTCCACATAGGTTGTATTGATCCATCTTAAAGAAAATATGAACATCAATGGATTCGGCCCTTGGTAAAAAAATGAAATAGCAATGGTGAGTTATTTCCATGTAAACCATAGTCAAAGTCAATCCTCAATGAGTATTTGAAGGGTAAGCATACCTGAACCGTGTTAGACAGTTCAAAAAATCAGAAGACAATTGAGAGGGGGGGTGAATCAGTTGTCACAGATTACTAGAACCATTAGGAATTTAAACTTTAATATTGGAACCCAAAACATTAATACCAGAATAGTAGTTAAACCAATTAAACATAAACAATAATCACAGAAAAAAAGCCATCCACATAACACCAAGATTTGTACATGGAAAACCTGGTGAAGGGAAAAACAACGATGGGAAGCCTACCCATAGTCAGATAATACTTTTACAGTAAGTATATGAATTGCAATTGAGGGGCCTGCCTACACTTGCCAGAAGGCCAACAGCCTAGAGCGCACTGCTCATCACAAAAGGAGTCTCATTGACTACATGTAAATCCAGACTACAATCTGGAGAAGTGTGGAACTACAAAAGATAGCATCTCCTATGCCTGAGTATAGTTTTAGTTAAGCTTAGTACCGAAGGACTAAATCCTCTTATATAAACCCAATTCGATCTCCAATGATTAATCAACTCCTCTACCTAAATGATATTACATTATTCGGACATTACATTCCTTGACCATGACCTCTAGCATAACCATGATGATTTATAATGAGATCTTACATCGATATATAAAAACTCTTGACCATAAACAATCAAGTCGACCACCAGACAATAAACCAATTACATAATTACAAACCATGTCAGCCTTAGACCAAATAAATAATATCCACCACATAAGACATCCCAAAAATAAATTGATAGGTCCAATCCACACGTTACATTAAAGTCAGTCCATAACCTAGATCAACTAGGACCCAATATAGGTCCACACACTACAACAATGATCTCCATCTGCCAAGTCTCGAACATGATCACTAATAGCATCCCGAAACTCCGCCAGAAGCTGTACCAACACCACTTATGCAATTCATCAAAGATATCCGCCAAAAGCTCTACCGACGAAAACCTCACCGAAACTAGAAACTAAGCTTCTAAGAAAACAAGATAGTATTTGATCACCAGACCAAAACCAACTGACAAAATATGAGCATAAGCATCATGAACAAGACAATTCCATCACCAAACTATACCAGAGCCTACCGAATCATGTCAAATCCAAATCAACCAGAAACCACTAAACCTACTGGGACCAGAAGGGTGGCGGTAAAGCATCCAAAGAGCTAGTGTTGGCATCAATGACAAAACATCAATGCAACACATAATCAATTGCACCAAATGGCCAACAATCTCCCCCTTTGGCATTGATGGTAACACTAGATGTGAAAAACATCTAAGTACCAAGAAATGCCAAACAAGTCTCCCCCAATGAAAGACAACCAACAATCTCTCTCATACAGCTCTGAATATCAATATTTCTCCTCTTTATATCTCTCCCCCTATGACTTTTCTTTTTCTTTCTTTGTCTTTTTCACATCAATAGATCTCCCCCTTTGACATCAATGTCAGAAATCTGAAAAAAATATCAAATCAAGAACATAAACCACTGAATCACAAAGCCGACTACTCCCCCTGAGCAGTAGCATCCCACATCAGTGTCGGAAGGAATATATCATCTTTGATAATGCATGTCAGACTGATGCCAAACCACATCAATCAAGTTTCTACAAAAGGGGCAAAAACTCCCATTCTATCTCTTAGGTACTCAAATGATTCCTTGGAGAAAGGTTTAGTGAAAATATCTGCAATATGCTCTTTAGTGCTCACATAAATCAATCTAACTTCATTTTCTTTCACCTTTTTCTTCAAAAAGTTATACTTTATAGATATGTACTTTTTTTAGAATGAAATACTAGATTATTTGATATATGAATAGAAATTGAGTTATCACAATGAATAACTACCGGTACATCACAATCCACCTTTATATCCTTCAACATTCTTGCTGATCCATGAAACCAACTTCTTTCCAAGAATGAAAGCTCTACCAGAAGTTCTTTTCCGGTCATCAATATCTCCAGCCCAATCAACATCTGTATATGCACAAAAAGTAAAGTTATCATCCTTAGGGTACCAGAAATCATATTCTGATGTACCTTGTACATATCTAAAAATCCTTTTCACCGCCATCTCATGATTTTCTCTAGGATCACTCTGAAATCTTGAAACAATACAAACACCATTCATAATGTCAGGCCTAGTTTGAGTCAAACAAAGAAGACCTCCAATGATAGATTTGTATCTTGTAGGATTTACCGGTGCAAAAACATCTTTTCTTATCAATTTCTCACTTGTAACCATAGGAGTTCTTACCAGTTTAGAATCTCCCATACCAAATTTATTCAACAATTCCTTAGCATATTTAGTTTGACAGATGAAAATACCTTTTTCAGCCTGAGTAAGCTGCAAACCTAAGAAAACTTTCATCTCACCAATCAGAGACATCTCAAATTCTTTCTCCATATTCTTAGAAAATTCTATGCATAACTTATCTTCACCTCCAAAAATAATGTCATCAATAAATACTTCAATAATTAGTATATCATCATCAGTGATCTTATAATATAAATTACTATTAGCATTGCCCTTAGTAAAACCAAGCTTCAAAAGATATTTATCCAATCTTGCATACCAAGCTCTAGTTGCGTGTTTCAATCCATATAAAACTGTCCTTAACCTGCAAACCATATGTGTATCATCTGATAGTGAAAAACCATAAGGTTTCCCAATATAAAATTCCTCATCAAGATCCCCATTCAAAATGTACATTTAACATCCATCTAATAAACCTTGTAGTTTTTATAAGAAACTTAGGAAAGAAATAATCTTGCAGCTTCAATCCTCGCTACTAGTGCAAAAGTCTCTCCATAATCAATTCTTTCCTTCTGAGAATATCCTTTACAAACCAATCTAGCCTTATTCCTTATAACTTGACCATAGTCATTCAATTTATTCCTATAAACATATTTAGTTCCAATAACATTTTTATTTTTAGGTCGGGGAACCAAGGTCCATGTGTTATTTTTCTCAATCTGATCTAATTATTCTTTTATAGCTTTCAACCCCTATTAATCTTTACATGCCTTAATTACTGATACCATTTCAACTTGTGAAATTAAACATACCTCATTAATTGCTAGTCTTCTTCCTATCATCACTCCATTGTTGTTATCCCCAATGATTTGATCTTCTGAATGATTCAATCTCACATACCTAGGAGTCTTCTAACTTTCTGTTCCTCTTCCTTGTTCTTCAGTTACTGTTAGAATTCTTTGAAACTACCAGAGTAACTGGTTCAACACTTTGTTCTGGTAAATTTGCTACCAGTTCAGATATAATCATTTCCACTACTAGTTCCTTTTTATAAACTCTGATTTGACTTTTGTTTAGCTCATCTACTTTAACATTAGCACTCTCCACAATTCTATGCAATCTCTTATTATAAAATCTATATGCTTTTCATTCATTAGAATAACCAAGAAATATGCCTTCATCAAATCTAGGATCAAATTTCCCAATGATATCATCTCTCCTGATATAACATTTACTACAAAAATTTCTGAAGTACTTAACCATAGGTGTATTGCCAAACTATAATTCATAAGGTGTCTTACCAGTTTCTACTTTGATATATACTCTCTTGAATGTATAAATTGTTGTGTTCACTACTTTTCTCCAGTAAATATGAGGTATACTAGCTTCCATCATCATTGTTGTAGCAACATCCATGATACTTTTCTTCTTCCTTTCCACAACTCCATTCTGTTGAGTTGTCCGGGGAGTAGACAATTGTCTTCTTATACCATGCTTCTCACAAAAGTTTAAAACTCATCGGATGTGAATTCTTCACCATGATATGACCTCAAAGATTTAATATTCAATCTTGTCTTAGTTTCCACTTTAGCCTTAAAGATTTTACACTTTTTAAATGCTTCAAATTTTTCTTTTAGAAAAGTAACCCACATCATTCTAGAATAATCATCAATGATTAGGATGAAATATCTATCACCTTGAAAATTTTTAACTCTAGCGGGGCCATACAAATCAGTATGAATAATATAAAGAAAATCATTTGATTTATCTTGTATACTTTAAAAAAGGTTCTCACCTATTTACCCATTTGACATTCTTTACATACCAAAGTATAGGGCTTCATAATCATAGGTATATCCCTAACCGCCTTAGTTGAACTGATCTTCACAATGCAATCAAAATTCACATGACATGACTTTTTATGCCATAGCCAACTCTCATCAATCTGTGTAATCAAACTTATCTTCTAACCGGAGTTCAAATGAAATATATTACCTTTTGTATGTGTACCGGTTGCAATCTTTAAACTAGATCTTTTAATGATTTTGCATTTTCCATCCTTGAACTATAATTGAAATCCATTATCTACCAATTGTCCTACACTCAAAATATTATGCCTTAAACCTTAAACATAATAAACATTGGCAGTATTGTTCTTACCATCCAATGATATATTATTTGTCATCTCCAAATCTAAGTAGACCACCATCAAATTCTTGCAAAGACCGAAACTTCCCTTTCTCTCCAGTCATATGATGTGAACAACTATTGTCAATTACCCATTCATCTTTGTCTTCAATTTTAGCAGAAAGTGCCATCCTTTTAGGTACATTATCTTCAAGTGTTGGATCATCTTCCTTGATAGCCAGGAACACCCATTCATTCCCATTGTCGGAACCAATAGAAAAGTCTTATGTCGGTTCATCATCAGAATCAGTAATGCCTTCCTCGTCTGCTATGTAGCATGATTTGTCTTTGTTTTTCCTATACTCATACTTATTTTGATATCAAGGGTTAGGCTTAAATGATCTTGTAACTCTTTCTTCAAATCTTGAATTCTTTTCAGGACATCTAGATGCAAAATGACCAATCTTATTACATGCAAAACATTTAAAAGGTGTTTTTCCTTCATACTTACTTCCTATCAGTCCTTTAGGTATTCTTCTAGCAAATAGTGTTTCAAGTTTCTCAAACTCATCATCTTATCTCTTCATATCTTCTAATTCCCTTACATACAAATCTTTCCAATCTTGCCTATCGACTGTAGATGTAGATGCATGAAAAGCAAGTTCAGTCTTCACAGCTCCAAAAGGTCCAAATTCTTCAAGCTCAAAAGTAGATAGTTTCCAAGCCAAAGTATCTCTATTGACAAATTTATTAGCCATTGTTCTCAACTCATTAATAGTAGAAGCCTTCATTTTGTAAGCCAGTGGTAGAGCTCTCACACCTTTAGAAACAATTTCATCTTTGCTCAGAGTTCCACTACAACATTGAATTCTCATAACAATCTCATTTACCCTTTCCATGAATGCAATAATCCTTCCATCTTCTTACATCTTTAGGTTTTCATATCTCACCTGGTAGCCATCAAGTTTAGCAATCTTCACTGTAGGGTCACCTTCATTAAGAGTCTCCAGCTTATCCCATGTAGCCTTTCCAGATGATTTTTTGGTTAATCTCATTATTTGCTGATTAGAAAGTGCACACAAGAGGGCTTATCTTTCTCTACAATTATTCTCAAGCTCCTTGTCCAAGTTTTCTAGAGGAGGATTGCTAGGTCTCAGATTATAGGGTGTGACACCATTCTGTGTGATCTCCCAAATCTCCTTGCCAACACATCTCAGATGAGTTTCCATCTGAATCTTCCATAATGTATAATTTGTTTCGTCAAGCCTAAGAATATGCCTTCGAAAGATAGCTCCAGAAGCACTAGATGAACTTCAACTATTAGTTGCCATAAGATCTTCCTCAAGCAATTAAGCTTTCTATAGAGAGCACCAAAGCTCTGATACCAATTATTAGATAGTTCAAATAACCGAAAGACAACTAAGAGGGGGGGGGTGAATCAGTTATCACAGATTACTGGAACCATTAGCAATTTAAACTTTAATACCAGAACCCAAAACATTAATACCAGAATAGTAGTTAAATCAATTAAGCATAAATAATAATCATAGAATACAAGCCATCCACATAACAGTAAGATTTGTACGTGGAAAACCTGGTAAAAGGAAAAATCATAGTGGGAAGGCTACCCATAGTTAGATAATACTTCTGCAGTAAGTATGTAAATTACAATTGAGGGGCATGCACTTGCAGGAAGGCCAAAAACCTAGAGCGTACTGCTCATCACAAAAGGAGCCTCACTAACTACATATAAATCCAGACTATAATCCAGAGAAGTGTTTGTTGGTATTATGGATGACTTCATCATGTGTTGCATTGGTTTTGTCATTGATGTCAATACTTATCTTCTTGGAGGTCTACATTGTTGATTTGGCAGTATGGTTATATTGGTTTACTATTGAGAAAGCATATTGTGTTCACCGGCATGGTTAGTGGCTTATGCACAGTCACTGGTATATGCTCACCAGCAGGACATATGGTTCATCGGCAGTGATGATAACTTGGTATCATCTAGAGATTATTTGGTTATGTCGAAGACATGGATTGGAAGTTTGGATTTGGCATTTTTCTTATTGGTCTAATCGGGTTGATAGATTTGCCTTTACTGGCAGATAGCTCTAGGTTATGGACTGGTACATGATATCTATTCAAGATCAGCACGACACATTTTTGAAATGGTTTATTGATTGGATAATGTGGTAAATGTATTGAGCCGACATATTGTATCGCATCAAGACTTAATTGTAATATCTTTAGTGAGTCAAGCTCATGTATAGGTCTTAAGGTTAGTATATATGATTGTAAGATCTTATTGAAGATCATAGGATCATATGAATGTGTTTGAATATTGAAGAGCGAAAATAAGAAGATCCTTGTACAAATCATTGCTAACATTATTTGAAGGTTGAAGGAAAGGTTATGAAGGTGTTTGAAACTCATATTAACACCTTAAACTAGTACTGAATCTAGCATTGTAGATGCTATTTTGAGCAGTACATTATCATTGAATTTAACCATCCAATTGTAGTCAATGTGACTCTTATCTTGTGACTGAGCAGTGAGCTCTAGGCGGTTGGCCTTTCTACATGTGCAAACCCCATTTGTATACACTTACTATCTACAGTAGTATCATCTAATTATGTATAAGGTTTACCATCGTGGTTTTTTCCCTTACTTGGTTTCCATGTCAAAATCTCTTTGTGTCATGTGTTGTGGATGTTGTTTCTCTTTCTGTTTCATGCATTAAGTTAAACCGGCACTGCTATAACTGTTAATCTGTTCTACTGAAATTTAAGTTTGGTTTACCATCACTAAGTTTAAGTTGGAATAATTTGCATTTGGATTATAATATATATAACTGGTTCACAACTGATTCAACCCCCCCCCCCCTCTTAGTTGTCCTTCCTAGTTCCTAACAATTGGTATCAGAGCTAAGTCTTCTTTTTGCAGAAGCCTAACAACTTGAGGAGATCCTATGGCAACAAATATTTTTAGGAAGGATAGTCTAAAACTTGATGGAACTAACTATGGTATATGGAAGATCAGAATGGAAACACATCTGAACTACATTGGAAGAGATATATGGGATGTTACTAAGAATGGCTATGTTGGTCGTACTATGAATCAACCTCATCCACCGACATTAGCTAATGACTTGAAAAATTATTGCAAAGCAAGAGAATCACTTCTGAGCGCATTATCAGATCAACAAATCATGGGATCACTTGAGCGATCTACTGTTAAAGCTATTTGGGATAAACTGGAAACATTGAATGAAGGAGATACCACTATAAAGATTGCAAAACTATAATGTTAACGGGTCAGGTATGAAAATTTAAAAATGGAAGAAGATGAAAGAATTTTTGCATTTATGGAAAGAGTTAATGAAATTATATTAGGAATACAATGTTGTGGAGGATACTTAAGTGAAGATGAAATATTTTCCACTGGCTTACAAAATGAAAGTGACTACTATTAATGAGTTGAGAACAATGCCTAATACTTCAATTTCTAGAGATACTTTGGCTGGAAAACTTTCATAATTTGAGCTTGAAAAGTTTGGTCCTGTTGCTATAATAAAGACTGAATTAGCTTTCAAAGCATCATCATCATCATCATCAACATCATCATCATTTGAGAAAAATAATTGGAAAGCACTTTATGCAAAAGAACTTGAAAATATGAGGAGAGAAAATGAAGAACTTGAAGAACTATTTGCAAGGAAGATGCCTAAAAGTCTAGCAAGAAGTAAGTATGAAGGTAAAGCACATTTCAAATGTTTTAATTGCAATAAAGTTGGTCATATGGCTTCTAGGTGTCTTGATAGACATGCAAGACTAAGGGAGGAAGCAAAAAGATCATACAAGCCTAACCCTGAATGTCAGAGATACAAATTTAAGAAAAACATAGATAAGTCATGTTACTATGCAGATGAAGGTGTTACAGATGATTCAGATGAAAATCTAGTAGATAGGGGATGGGATTTTGTTGCAATAAAAGAAGATCAACCCACACCTATTGTCAAATTGGTAGGCACTAGCAGCAAAAATTAAAGAAGAGGATGCATGGAGAATAGATAGTGGATGCTCGCATCATATGACTGGTGATAAAAGAAAATTCTTATCTTTTCAAGAAATTCATGGAGGTCTAGTAAGATTTGGAGATGATAAAGCTTGTTTAATCAAAGGAAGAGGCACTATATCTTTGGATGGTAAGCACAACACTGCCAATGTTTATTATGTTGAAGGTTTATAGCATAATCTTTTGAGTGTTGGTCAGTTAGTGGAAAAAGGATTTAAATTACAATTCAAGAATGGAAAATGCAAAATTATAAATAGAACTCGATTGGAGATTGCAACCGGTAATAAGACTAAAGGTAATATCTTTCATTTGAATACCAGTGATAAGACATGTTTGATTGCACACAACTATGAAAGTTGGTTATGGCATAAGTGACTTTGTCATGTGAATTTTTATTTCATTGTAAAGATCAGTTCAACTAAGGAAGTAAGGGATTTACCTAAGATTGTGAAACCTCATAATCCGGTATGTAAGGAATGTCAAATGGAAAGAAAGTTAGAAAAACATTTAAGAGCATTACTGAGAAATCCAATAATATTCTTTATTTAATTCATACTGATTTATGTGGTCCAGCAAGAACAAGAAGTCTACAGGGAGAGATACTTTATGCAAATAATTGATGATTATTCTAGAATGTGTTGGGTTACTTTTCTTAGGGAGAAATCATAAGCTTTTGGAAGATTCAAGATATACAAGGTAATGGTAGAAAATGAAACCGACAAGAAAATCAAATGTTTGAGATCATATCAAAGAGGATAATTTACATCTAGAGAATTTAATGCATTTTGTGAAGTGAATGGAATCAAAAGACAACTATCAGTACCCCGAACACCCCACCAGAATGGAGTTGTAGAAAGGAAGAACAAAACTATTATGGATGCAGCAAGAACCATGTTAATGGAAGCAAATCTACCTCATGTGTACTAGAGAGAAGCAATGAATACAACGGTTTATACTTTCAACAAAGTTCACATCAAAATTGAAACTGGTAAGACCACTTATGAACTATGGTTTGGTCATACTCCTACTCTTAAGTACCTCAGAATATTTGGAAGAAAATGCTATATTAGAAGAGATGATTATATTGACAAATTTGATCCTAGAAGTGATGAAGGAGTATTTATTGGTTATTCATCTAGAAGTAAGGCATGTAGATGTTTTAATGAAAGGTTACAGAAAATCATTGAGAGTACTAATGTGAAGATAGATGAACATTTTAGAGGAGATTCAAGATTTGTAGAACCGACAGTTGAAATTATTATAAATGAACCAACATAGATTGCACCAGTACAGAGTGAAGAACCAGTCACACCAACATCATCATAAAACTCAACTGTGACTCAATAACAACAGCCTATGAATGTAAATTAGAACAAACCCAGGTATGTAAGATTGAATAATTCAGAGAATCAGATAATTGGAAATAAGAATCAAGGTATTATGACTAGAGGAAGATTGGCAAATGAAGAGGTATGTTTAATTTCTCAAGTTGAACCAGCATCTGTTATTGAAGCATGTCGAGATGAAAATTGGATAAAAGAAATGGAAGATGAATTAGAACAAATTGAAAAGAATAATACTTGGACTTTAGTTCCCCGACCTAAAGAAAAAAATGTAATTGGAACTAAATGGGTATAAAGAAATAAACTTAATGAAGATGGTGAAGTAATCAAGAACAAAGAAAGATTAGTTTATAAAGGTTATTCACAGAAAGAAGGAATAGATTATAATGAAACCTTTGCACCAGTAGCCAAAATTGAAGCACTTAGACTATTTCTTGCATTTGTATCTCATAAGAACTATAAAGTTTATCAAATGGATGTAAAATGGGCATTTTTGAATGGAGATCTAGAAGAGGAAGTTTACATTGAACAACATGATGGATTTTCATTGACATATAATAAGGATATGGTTTGCAGGTTTAGGAAAGCTATATATGGATTGAAGCAAGCTCCCAGAGCTTGGTATGCTAGATTCGATAAATATCTTTTGAAGTTTGCTTACACAAAAGGTAATGCCGACATCAATTTGTATTACAAATTTACCAATGATGATATTTTGGTTATTGAAGTATTTGTGGATGATATCATTTTTGGATGTGAAGATGGATTATGTAAGGACTTTGCTAACAAGATGCAGGAATACTTTGAAATGTCTATGATTAGAGACATAAAAAAATTTCTAGGTTTGTAGATTTCACAAATAAATAAAGGTATATTCATATGTCAAACAAACTACTTGAAGGAAATTTTGAAGAAATTTGGTATGGAAAACTCCAAACCGGTAAGCACTCCTATGACTACAACTGATAAATTTATATTGAAGGAATGATTTAGCTCCTATTTATCCGACCAGGTACAAATATATGATTGGAGGATTACTGTATTTGACACAAACTAGACCTGATATAATGAATGTAGTATGTATTGTTTCAAGATTTCAAAGCAATCCTAAAGAAAATCATGAATCTGCAGTTAAAAGGATTTTTCGATACCTACAAGACACGAGAAATCTTTATTTATGGTATCCTAAGGATGAAAATTTTGATTTATGTGCATACACCGATGCAAATTGGGAAAGAGATGTAGATGACAGAAAGAGTACCACTGGTGGTGCATTCTTTCTTGGTAGAAGATTGATTTCATGGATAAGAAAGAAGAAGACTTGTACATCATTATCTACAATAGAATCAGAATATGTTGCAACAACAACTAATTGTACTCTGGTATTATGGATCAAGCAAATCTTGAAATATATAAAGGTAAAATGCAAAGAACCAATAATTATTTATTATGATAATTCAACATCAATTGATATATCAAAGAATCTAGTCTTTCACTCTAAGACAAAGCATGTTTCTATTAATTATAATTTTATGAAAGAGAATGTTGAAGCAAATGAAGTGAGATTGGTTTATGTGAATACTAAAGAGAAAATTGCAAATATCTTTACAAAAACTTTTCCTAAGGAAAAATTTGAATATCTCAGAGAGCATCTTGGGGAAATTTCCCCACTGACAGAGACTTAGATGATGAATATTGGCATCAAACCGGCAAGGAATAAACAAAATATCTTTTTCTGGATTTAATGGAGGAGAGCTACTTCTCAAAGGGAATAGTTGGCTGAGTGTTATATTTTGAATTCTTAATTGCTTTGGCATTTGATGTCAAAGGGGGAGAGATATCTATGGAAAAAATTTATACCTTGAGGGAGAGATGTACTCTTTGGAGACATGTATTTTTTTTCTGGTTTCTATTTTGGCACAGAACTTTGTATTGATCTATTTTGAGAGATTGTTGGTTTATTGGTTTTTGGCATTCTATTCTTGGCACTTAGATGTTTTTCCATCTAGTGTTTCCATCTATGCCAAAAGGGGAGATTGTTGGTATTATGGATGACTTCGTCATGTGTTGCATTGGTCTAGTCATTGATGTCAACACTTATCTTCTTGGAGGTCTAGATTGTGGATTTGGCACTATGGTTATATCAGTTTACTGTTGAACCAACATATTGTGTTCACCGACATGGTTAGTGGATTATGCACAGTCACTGATATATGTTCACCAACAGGATATATAGTTCACTGACAGTGATGATAACTTGGTATCATCTGGAGATCATTTGGTTATGTCAAAGACATGGATTGGAAGTTTGGATTTGGTTTTTTTCTTATTTGTCTAATCAGGTTGACATATTTGCCTTTATTGACAGATAGGTCTAGGTTATGGACCGGTACATGATATCTATTCTAGATCATCACAAAACATTTTGGAAATAGTTTATTGATTGGATAATGTGGTAAATGTATTGAGCGGACATATTGTATCACATCAAGACTTGTTTGTAATTTATTTTATTTTAATATCTTTAGTGAGCCGACCTCATGTATAGGTCTGAGGTTTAGTATATATGATTTTAAGACCTTATTGAACATCATAGGATCATATGAGTGTGTTTAAATATTGAAGAGTGAAAATAAGCAAATCCTTGTGTGAATCATGCATAATTTATTTTAAGGTTGAAGGAAAGGTTATGAAGGTGTTTGGCACTCATGTTCACAGCTTAAACCGGTACTGAATCCAAAATTGCAGATGCTATTTTGAGCAGCACATTATCATTGGATTTAACCATCCAATTCTAGTCAATGTGACTCCTATCTTATGATTGAGTAAAGAGCTCTAAGCAGTTGGCCTTTCTGCATGTGCAGACACCATTTGTATACACTTACTATCTGTAGTAGTATCATCTGATTGTGGGTAGGGTTTCAAAACATGGTTTTTCCTCTTACTAGGTTTACACATAAAAATATCAGTGTCATGTGTTGTGGATGTTGTTTCTCTTTCTATTTCATGCATTAAGTTAAACCGATACTGCTATAACTATTAATCTGTTCTACTGACACTTAAGTTTCGTTTACCGGCACTAAGTTTAAGTTGGAATAATTTTCATTTGGATTATAATTTATATATAACTCATTCACAATAGATTTACCCCCCCCCCCCCTCTCAGTTGTCCTTCCTGATTCCTAACAATGTTGAACTACAAAAGATATAATCTCCTATGCCTGAGTATAGTTCTGGTTAAGCTTAGTACAAGAGGACTAAATCCTCTTATATAAACCCAATTAGATCTCCAATGATCGACCAACTCCTCTTCCTAGATGATATTACATTATTCACACATTACATTCCTTGACCATGAGCTTTAGCATAACCATGATTATTTACAATGAGATCTTACATCTATATATACAAACCCTTGAACATAAACAATCAAGTCAGACACCAGACAATAAACCAATTACATAATTACCAGCCATGTCAGCCTTAGACCAAAAAAATTAATATCCAACACACAAGACATCCTGGAAATACATCGATAAGCCCAATCCACATGTTACATTAATGTCGGTCCATAACCTAGATCAACTAAGACCCAATATAGGTCCACATGCTACAACAATGATCTCCATCCACTAAGTCTCGAACATGATCACCGGCAACATCTTGAAACTCCACCAGAAGCTGCACCAACACCACTTATGCAATTCATCAAAGATCTCCACCAAAATCTCTACCGGTAAAACCCTCGCCGGAACTAGAAACTAAGCTTCTAAGCAAACATGATAGCATTTGATCACCAAACCAAAACCAACTAACCAAATATGAGCATGCATATCATTAACAAGCCAATTCTATCACCAAACTATACCGAAGCCTACTAGATCATGCCGGATCCAAATCATCAAGAAACCACTCAACCTACCGGGACCAAAAGAGTGTCGGTAAAGCATCCAAATAGCTAGTGTTGGCATCAATGACAAAACATCAATGCAACACATAATCAATTCCACCAAATGGCTAACAAACTATTCCTCGCCTAATCTGTAACCAACATTTATCAATAATTAAATACATGTTAGCTTATGTGGTAGAAAGTGAGAAATTTAACCAAACAAAATACAAGAATATAAACTTAAATTCAGTCAAATTACCTGGCTTGAAATATAGCCACACCACTCATAGATACCTTGTTCTCATAATTATGTTGAAAAAAAAATAATAAAGTTCTCAACCAATCTGTCCAAGGGGTTGTGGTCTATTGGTTAAAGCATTGAGTTCTCATTGTGAAGATCAAAGTTCAAATCCCAAAGGGACATCTAATGTGGAATTCAAAGTTATGACTCTTAGTCTTCCATAGTTGGCTTCTAGGTGGTTTCTAACAAGTGGATTCTAATTTGTGACTCTTAGTCTTCCATAGGTTTAGTCTATTGTGGTTTCTCAAAATGAGCTAATGGTGGTTTCTTATAAGTAGATTCTAATTTGTGACTCTTAGTCTTCCATAGGTTTATTCTAGTGTGGTTGCTCGATATGAGCTAATGGTGGTTTATTATAAGTGGATTTTAATGTGTGACTCTTGGTCTTCCAAGGGTTGATTCTAGTGTGGTTGCTCAAAATGAGCTAGTATTAGTGTCATGTAATGGTCTCAAGTTGATGCTCGTGTGAGAAAAATATTTGTAAACGATCTGGAATTTAAATTACCTAGCTTGAAATATAGCCACACTGCTCATAGATACTTTGTTCTCATAATTATTTTGAAGACAAAATAATGAAGTTCTCAACCAGTCTGATGATGTCAAGTATTGCTCTTAGTCTGAAAGATCAGGACTTGAAGCATCAGATGCCCCAAATATAGGAAGAAAGAAAATATGGATAGACTAACAAGTCTATACTATGAATCATTGGATGCCCCAAAGACACAAACACATCCAAATATTCATAGTATAGACTCATTAGTGTACTCATCTTTTCCTTTAAAGTTTGATACTGATGGGAATCTATAACTCTGTGTTGAAGAAGCCGATCCAATCAACTTGTTGTGATGTTGTTTGTGTTGGCTCTGTTAGACCTTGTAATTGAGATTCAATACATTAACAGTGCAGCATAATAAAATATTGAAAAGTGTGTTAACCTATTAAGCCCACCAAAAGGTCTAGGTTGGAAAAGTTTTTTTTTGGTTTGTGTTGCATTTGGTTGAAGATGTGGATCCACCTAACTATAGAGAAGGTGTTGGCACAGGGGTAAGTGCAAGGTAATGGGTCACAAATTGGCGAAATTTTGTGCATTGGAAAACATGCTCGTACAAACAAGGGCTCATTTTTTCTTTAGGCCCCTGAGGCAAAAAGTAATAGGGGGCCCAGGTGAAACTAAATAGACCCCCATTTTGTTGTCAAACGAGGGCCCGCTTGAAAATGAAACAGGGTCCCATTTTTTAAAAATGGGCCCCCATTTTTAAATATGATTTTACCCATTTTTTTTGGGTGCATTTTGTCATTTTTACTTGCAACTGTAGTGAGAAAATTGTTAGGATTCCTAAAGATCTTGAGAGGGTGGGGTGAATCAGTATCTGACCGGTTATAGAATTTTCTTAACTTATAACATGAAAAGCATATTAAAATTGTGTACCAGTAAACCAGAAATAATGCACCAAATAAGGACAACAACCATAACATGAAAAGAACACCATAACACAATATTTTTAACGAGGAAACCCGGTGTGGGAAAAAACTCGGTGGGATTTTTGACCCACAATATTCGCTTACTGGCCAATAACTGAATATTACTGTTTATAATAGGGGCCTGCACATGCAGGAAGGCCAAGTGCCTAGAGATCATTGCTCGATTACAAAAGAAGTCACACTGACTTACAAAATTGGATCATACAAATCCAATGTCTTGTACTGCTTCAAATCAACATCTACTATGCCAGATTCAATACCGGTTTAAGCTCTGCAATATACATAAACCCTTATCCTAATAATTCGCATATTAGGTCTACTATTATCTTTTCATACATCGCTCTCTAAATGATCTACAATGATCTCATACATATATGAGTCATATTACAATCTGGCATGTCATCTTACAAAATATTTTATAATTAATTACAAAATACATTTATACAAAATTCTTGTCGGCCATGGTGCCGATAATCTTCTTTTTTGGTGTCAATGATCTGTATGTCGGTGTAGAGTTTGCCGGTAGCGATGCCTGTGCTTGCCTGCCGGTATCACATGATTGTAAGGCTGCCATCAATGAAAATACCTTCAATCACCTACAATTTCTCATTGGAGTGTGCATTTGCCAACAATCTCCCCCTTTGGCATTGATGACAACAATCATGAGAAAAATAAAAAAGTGTCCAAAATTGTTGGGAAAAATGGTGTCTCAACCTTGCATTTATGTGAGGTTACTATTTATAGTAAGTTTTCATTTGAGCACGAAATGGTGCGAAACTCTCCCTGAAGCTTTTGGTTGGCTAGATAAGCATTCCGGTAAAGTTGCGTCGCAAGGTCACAGCTAGTTTTGAAGATATTAAATTTTTCATCTTGGAGGGGTGCGATAAAATGTTTAAACTTAATTTTGGGGGCTTTAGAGGCTCCTAAATACCATGAAAAGTGGCCATAACCGGTGCAACGGGTTACGAGGTGATAGACCACTTCGCGAGCTTTCCGACGCTTCAAACGGTTCGTCAATCGGACACCCGGTTCTCAAGTTATGGCCTCCGGAAGTTTGTACTCCTGAAATAGGAAAAATAATTTGTATCGGATACATAAATGAGCTGTAAAAGGGAGCGAAATGTGTTGATGTGTGCTTTAACATGTCATAGGGCATCTAGAAGGAAGATAAGGTCGGCTACACCTTATTGGGTGGTTTTAGCTCATGGTTTTTGTAATACCGTTTGATGGTTTCTTGTATTGTATCTCCTATTTATGAGGTGTGTGAGATAGAGGTTGTGTGTAAGAGTCTCATGGCTATTGAGTTGCCTCTAAATCTCTGATTAGTGGTACTCCTACGAAGAGCTTGCTCTGCAAGTATGTTGTAATCTGTTTTTGATTGCTGAATAAAATATTGAGCTGCTTTTGTAGTGTGGGGTTTTTCTCCCGAAAGGGTTTTCCCCACGTAAATCACTGTGTTGTGGTATGAATGCTATTATATCTATTTCTATTTTCTATAACTATTGTAACAATCTGAAAAATTTTTGCATTACCCTCCTCTCAAGGTTAGCGTAGGAAGTTGTTTCTGCTACTTAACTTCTTTACAAGTGGTATCAGAGCCTGATCACCTTTGGTTTCAATTGTGGGCAGCTGGGTTTTTTGAACTAATCCAGATTTGAGTGGGAGCTTGTGCAGAAGACACTTTTTGATCTTGTTGCAGGAATATTCAGATGGCGAGTTCATCAGGGAGAATAGAGGTGGAGAAATTTAATGGAAGTAATTTTGAGATGTGGAAGCTGAAGATGGAAGATCTGCTAATAGATCGAGATCTTTGGGATGCTGTTGATGCGAATGTCCAAAGGCCCTCAGATCCTACTGCGGCAGCTCAGTATGATGTTATGGACCGAAAAGCCAAGGGTCTAATCAGATTGTGCCTGGCAGACTCTGTTCTAATCAATGTCCATGAAGAGAACTCTGCAAAGAAGCTATGGACTAAGCTTGGTGAGATGTATCAAGTGAAATCTTTATTAAATCAAATTTTCTTAAGAAAGAAATTGTATTCCTTGAAGATGGAAGAAGGTGGATGAATTGCAGACCACCTAGAAGCATTCAATATGTTGGTGGCTCAATTAGTATCCATCGGTGTTAAAATGGACGAGGAGGAGAAATGTCAGATCTTGCTTTGTTCTTTGCTTGATTCGTGGGATTCTCTTGTTATGGCTATTGGTAGTACTTCTGTTGTTTTGAAATCTGAAGACGTGGTGGGTGCCCTACTCGGTGAAGAGATGCGAAGGAAGGTATCCATTAGTTCAAAGGAAGCCCTAACCGTTCGTGGAAGACCTAAGGAGAAAGGCAAGAAGAATGAGAAGCGTGACAAGTCCAAATCCAAAGGGAGATCGAAATCTCCTGGAAAGTCCAAAGTCATTTGCTGGAACTGCGGTAAACCGGGTCACATCCATAAGGACTGCAAAGAAGAAAAGAAGAAGAAGAAAAAGAAAAAGTTTGATTCTGATTCTGAGTCCGACAAGGAAGATGGCGATGAATTTATTGCGGCTTTGGCGACTCATGCAGGTAATGATGCCTGGCTAATTGACTCAGGTGCATCTTTTCATATGACTTCCAATAGAGATTGGTTTTCTGAATATGAAGGATTTAATGGAGGTAAGGTGTACTTGGGTGATGATTCACATCTAGACATTGTTGGTCGAGGTAAAGTTAGAATCAGGTTTTCTGATGGTAGAATAAAAAGGATTAATGGTGTGCTGCATATCCCTGGATTAAAACGAAACCTGTTATCTGTGAGCAAACTGATAGATGCGGGTGTGCAGGTAGTCTTTTCTGAAGTAGGATGTTAGATGATTAAGGGTGCTATGGTAGTTGCTAGAGGTGTCAGGTTTGGCACTTTGTATAAGCTTGAAGCATACACTGTTGAATGTAATAGCACTTCTGTAAAAAGAAAATCTGCGGATACTTCACTGGAAGATTTGAAGGTTTCACCTTCAGCAGATGGAAATGGTTTTTGGGTACCTAAGGGTGCTCTTTCATCTGAAGAAAAGTTACCTGCAGAGAAGACTATGTTATGGCACCAGAGACTTGGCCACATTGGAGAAAAGGGTCTAAGAACCTTGAAAAATAAAAACATTGTTGAAGGTTTGAATGACTGTAACCTTGACTTTGATTTCTGTGAGCATTGCATTTATGGAAAACAAAACCGCGTTCATTTTTACTCGAGTTCTCATAAAACTTGTGGTGTTTTGGATCTTATCCATTCTGATGTGTTTGGTCCAGTAGATGTCTCTTCGATTGGAAAATCCACATATTATGTTTCATTTATTGATGATTTTAGTAGAAGGACATGGGTTTATTTTCTAAAGAGTAAATCTAAAGTTTTTAGTCGTTTTAAAGAATTTAAAGCAATGGTTGAGTTGCAGACTGGAAAGAAAATAAAATGTTTGAGAACTGATAATGGCGGTGAGTTTTGCTCTAATGATTTTGATAGATTCTGTAAAGACTGTGGAATTAACAGGCAGAAGACAACTCCGTATTCTCCACAGCAGAATGGAGTTGCAGAAAGAATGAACAGGACACTGATGGAGAAGGCTAGGAGTATGTTGAGTGGTGCTAGTCTCGAATAAAAGTTTTGGGCTGAAGCTGTTGCCACTGCTTGCTACCTGATTAACAGGTCTCCTACATCAGCTCTTGTTGATAAAATGCCTATGGAAGCATGGTCAGGTCACAAGCCTTCATTGAGACATCTTAGAGTTTTTGGTTGCAAGGCATATGCACATGTGCCAAAGGAGAAGCGAACAAAGTTGGAGAACAAGGCTGTGAAATGTATTTTCATCGGGTATAGTTATGGTGTGAAAGGATACAAGCTTTGGGACCCTGTTGCACAAAAGGTAATTCACAGTAGAAGTGTTATTTGTAGAGAAATTAAGTCTCCTTCTATTACATTGTAGCCAGAACAGACTAAAAAAGAAGATGTGATTCAACTTCCTTCTACACCTGAAAGAGTTGAATCGAGACCCCTAGATAGGCAAGAAGTTGAGGAGAGCTCGTCTAGCTCTGAATCTTCAAAAGAGGAGGAAGAACCTCCAACTCAGCTTGTTCGAAGGTCTACAAGACATAGACAACCACCGGAAAGGTATTCACCTAATGATTGGAGATGTATTTTTGCTCTGAATACTAGTGTGGATGAACCGAAATCTGTAGAAGAGGCATTAGGTATGAATGATGTAGAATCCTGGAAGATTGCTATGGAGGAAGAAATGGCAGCTTTGAAAAAGAATGATACATGGGATCTTGTACCATTGCCTGAAGGACGAAAACCTGTTGGTTGTAAATGGGTGTTCAAGAAAAAGATTGGTTCAGATGGAAGCATTGAGAAGTATAAAGCAAGGTTGGTTGCAAAAGGCTACTCTCAGGTTGAGGGTGTTGATTACAGTGAGATATTTTCTCCTGTTGCAAAAATGATGTCCATTAGATTTTTGCTTTCTATTGCTACTGATTATGATTTAGAGGTTGAGCAAATGGATGTGAAAACTGCTTTCCTTCATGGTGATTTGGAGGAAGATATTTATATGACATAGCCGGAGCACTATGTGGTGAAAGGCAAAAGTAATTTGGTCTGTAAATTGAAGAAATCTTTGTATGGCCTCAAACAAAGTCCTAGGATGTGGTACCAGAAATTTGATACATATGTGTTGAGTTTGGGATTTGAACGTTCTAAATCAGATCACTGTGTTTATTATAAATCTGATGGTGATCATTTCTTATTCATTGCATTGTGTGTTGATGATATGTTATTCATTGGTAAAGGGAAAGGTATGATTTCAGAACTGAAGTCTCAGCTCGCTGCTAAATTTGAAATGAAAGATCTTGGTGCAGCAAAGCACATTCTTGGGATGGAAATTAGAAGAGATAGGGTGAATAGAAAGCTATGGCTAGGTCAGAGTAAGTATGTGAATTCAGTGTTACAGAGGTTCAACATGCAGAATTGTAGACCATTGAGTGTTCCTTTTACAGTTGGAACGAAACTATCTATTTCAGATTGTCCTACATCCCCATTGGAGATGGAAGACATGAGCAGAGTGCCTTACCAGAGTGCAGTTGGAAGCTTGATGTATGCTATGGTCTGTACTAGACCAGATATTGCCCAAGCAGTGGGAGTACTTTCTAGATATATGTCTAATCCTGGTAGAGTTCATTGGGATGCAGTCAAAAGAGTCTTCAGATATTTGAAGGGTACTTCAGAGTATTCTTTGTGTTATCATGGTAATTCAGTTGGAGACATGACTTCCCTTGATATCCATGGTTATGTGGATTCAGATTGGGCAGGTGATATTGATAGCAGAAGATCCACCAGTGCTTATGTGTTTACTTTTTTTGGTGGTGCAATTAGTTGGATGAGTAAGCGATAGGTTGTGGTTGCTTTATCCACTACTGAAGCAGAGTATATGGCAGCTACTCATGCTTGTACAGAGGCCATTTGGCTTAAGAGACTATGTTCGGATATTGGAATAAAACAAGGTACAGTGACAGTTTACTGTGACAGTCAGAGTGCAATTAGCCTAGCTAAGAACCCGACATTTCATGCCCGGACCAAACATATTGATGTTCAGTATCATTTTGTTAGAGATATGGTCGAAGATGGTAGGGTGAAGCTGGTTAAGGTGGAAACTTTGATGAATGTTGCAGATGCTTTAACTAAGGCTGTGAGCACAGAGAAGTTCAGATGGTGTTTAGAGTCTATGGGCCTTATGGCCCCTAGCAATTGATTCATTGTGTTGACATTCCCTTCCGCTCCTACAAGGTGTTCGACAAGTGGGAGATTTGTTGGGAAAAATGGTGTCTCAACCTTGCATTTATGTGAGGTTACTATTTATAGTAAGTTTTCATTTGAGCACGAAATGGTGCAAAACTCTCCCTGAAGCTTCTGGTTGGCTAGATAAGCATTCCGGTAAAGTTGCGTCGCAAGGTCACAGCTAGTTTTGAAGATATTAAATTTTTCATCTTGGAGGGGTGCGATAAAATGTTTAAACTTAATTTTGGGGGCTTTAGAGGCTCCGAAACACCCTGAAAAGTGGCCGTAACTGGTGCAACGGGGTACGAGGTGATAGAGCACTTCGCGAGCTTTCCGACGCTTCAAACGGTTCGTCAATCGGACACCCGGTTCTCAAGTTATGGCCTCCGGAAGTTTGTACTCCTGAAATAGGAAAAATAATTTGTATCAGATACATAAATGAGTTGTAAAAGGGAGCGAGATGTGTTGATGTGTGCTTTAACATGTCATAGGGCATCTAGAAGGGAGATAAGGTCGGCTACACCTTATTGGGTGGTTTTAGCCCATGGTTTTGTAATACCGTTTGACGGTTTCTTGTATTGTATCTCCTATTTATGAGGTGTGTGAGATAGAGGTTGTGTGTAAGAGTCTCATGGCTATTGAGTTGCCTCTAAATCTCTGATTAGTGGTACTCCTGTGAAGAGCTTGCTCTGCAAGTATGTTGTAATCTGTTTTTGATTGCTGAATAAAATATTGAGCTGCTTTTGGAGTGTGGGGTTTTTCTCCCGAAAGGGTTTTCCCCACGTAAATCACTGTGTTGTGGTATGAATGCTATTATATCTATTTCTATTTTCTGTAACTATTGTAACGATCTGAAAAAGTTTTGCATTACCCTCCTCTCAAGGTTAGCGTAGGAAGTTGTTTCCGCTACTTAACTTCTTTACAAAAATGATGTCCAAAAAAGAATCTGCCAAAATATCTTACCAAAACCGTGTTGTCAAAAAATGTATGCTCCCCCTGAGCTGATGATATCCTGTTCTGATCATTTTTCTCATCTCACTACTCCCCCTTTGACATCAATGACAAAGATTTTCATTCGTTGTCAGTGGAGTGTGATTCCTACCTAGATTTTTGTAACCTGTGGGTTACAATCTGGAAAATATTTGCTAAAACCAAATTTCAACTGTCGCTAAATCTTTTGCTATCCTATAATGCCTCTTATGTTCTCTGAACTTTACCAGTGATTATGTGCATTTTCTCTTCTGGTGTCTTGAATCCGGGAGCCAAAGCCTCAGATATTTCTTTTCTCAAAGAAATGATGTAATCTAGTTTGGGACCAAGTTTACATTTTAAGCTCTTTGCCTTATCCTTTATTTTCTCTTTATCCTTTTCTGACTTCTCAATTTTCTCTTCAAGATCTACAATTTTCTTTTCTATTTCCAAAAATGAATCTAACATGCCTATTAGATTGTCAGCAATATTGTTAATCTCAGTTTGTGTTTTGTTGACCTTCGAATCTATGTCCTGTGTCAAGATGTCGGTTTTACAAGTATGCCTATATAGTTTCTTGAAATCCAAATTTGTTTCTCCTAGTGCCGATAATAAGGTTTATGTTTGTTCCTTATTCTTCTTTACTATTTCCTCAAAGAATTTCTCTTTCTCATTAATCCTTTCTTTGAAAGTGTCTTCATTGATTTGATAAACTGTCAAAATGTTGTCAGTGATGAATTTAGACAATGTGTCTAGTTGACCTAAAGAATCTTTATTATCCACAATGCACTTGGGTGCTACCAATTAAAGATTAGGAATTTTGTCATCAATAGCGTGATAGGCTTGTGCATTACACTCTGTGATTTTATTTATTGAGTCCAATAAGACCGTTGTTACATTTGTAGCCCCCGAATTCTGCTATAGAAGTACTAGATGTCTGTCCAACTATTTTCACAATATCCATGCTTTCGATTGTAGTGATAACCTTGCTTTCCTCTTTCTCATGAGGATTTGTTTAGGTATACGTTTCTATTAGCAAAGGTTTAGGCTTTTGAATTTTCATCGGTGGCACTGTCTCAGTCTGAATCTAGACATCAACCTGTTTCTATTTCAGTGCCTTAGATGGTTTCTCTAAGCTCTCAACTGCTAATTTTTTTGATGTAGTCTTTGTATGCACTTTTGGTTTCTCAGTTTGTACCTCTGCACTATCCATTTCTGGTTCTCCTAATTGTTTTTTAGTTTTATCTACCGGTTCTTCTAATGTTTTACTAGCGGTGTCCTCTATCAGTTCCTCTATCAGAGTAGGTTTTTCTGTACTTATTTTTATAGTATCACTAACTCCAATCTCAACATCTATAGTTGGTGACTCAATAGCCACATCTTTCTTCTTATCTCAGTGGTCTCTCTATCAACCACAACATTTACCTCTTGTGTATCTATATTTATAGTGTACAAAATTTTGGACTCGGGATTTGTATTCTCTTGAGGAGTCTCCATACTCTTTGTAGCCGGTTGATTTTTAGTGGTTTCTACCGGTGGAGTATCAGAAAGAGGTGGGGGTAAGTTATTAGTTATTTTAAGGCTTGGAGTTCCACCTACCTTACATTTCCCCTTATTCTTGTCCTTTAGGTATACCCTGATGGTCTTAGGTCTTAGTAGCTCTTGTTGTTTCTCCTTTTCAACAAAGAATATGTCCCATTGGTCTACAGTTTCTTCTGTTATCTTATTTACTCTTCCTTCCATTAGTGCTACATGCCGGTGAGCGGTTGAAAATACTATCTGGTTGGTCTCAGTGATTAATTTGTCTATCTCATCAGGTGATTTTACTGCATGTACTGCAAGTAATTTTTCAATTTTTATCTTCTTGTCTAGCTCAACAATGGCTACCCTTCTAGCTTCTAGTCTTCTATACAAATCATTTGGTATTTCATCAACAATTTCCATCAAACGTTTCTTGTATATATCCAAGTGTAAAATCACACTATTTTCTAAGCTCTCTCTATCATCACTGGAAAGTGTGTTATACAACTTGCTAATGTTTTTCAGTTTTCCATCTTCTATTATTTCACTAAGGATTTAATCTAGTGGATCAATGTCTTGTTTTACCTTTTTCTTCTTAGGTGTTAACTTCCTTGTTGGAGGCCTCACTGCCTATTGCATTTGTCTGGTTCTCCTGGGTGTGGGTGAGGGTACCAGTGAGGGTTTTATTTTCCTTTCTACCCTTTTGAATACTGCAGGTATGTCACTCTCAAAAGAAGTTCCAACCAGTGAAAGATGAGCTTTTGGTTGAAGTCCTTCCAGCTCACTTTCCTTGATACTAGTTTGTTTCAAAACATCTTCCTTAATTGCCTTTGTTTGTTGGGATCCCTTCTTCAAAGTTTCTTCAACTTTCTTAACCCTCTTCCTTGACTGAATTCCACTTTCAATTGTTTTTGCATTTCCAAAGACTTTCTCAGTGGGTTCTTTTGGTGCTTCAAGGAGGGCTTTTGCATAAGTTTCTATGATGTTATCATCTTTTTCATAGCCCATTTCAATTACCTAGATAGTTCTAGGGACAATTTCCTTCATCTAGATTTCATCTTTCTTAATTATAAAACATATTTCTTTCTGATATTTATCCACAATTGCCTATGATAGTCTTGTTCTAATTTTCATTCGATCTTTTAGTGCCTGAAAATGTTCATTTATGTTTTTCTCCCTGTTATCTCCCATGTTGTTTAGTGTATCCAGAAGTTGCTTTCCTACTGATATCTCAAAACAAAAATCTCTCCTACCAATACTGGGTACTTGTTTAGTAATGTACAAAATTAAACATACAAGTAAATTTCCAAATCTAAAGGTTCCTTTCTTATCTCCCTTTATCTTCTTCAGATTGTCTATCACTTCATCTTTGAGCCATTCAAACACATCTATTCTAGTATTATCATTTACCATGTCATATTCACTTTTGATACATAGGATAGATACTGAGTTTAACCTATTTGCATGTGTAGCTTTGTAACCTAGAACCATAGTGACAAATCTGACATTGATGTCCTTCACATTACTTACCCTTAGAGACCTTTTGTCAAATGTTGCGCCGGTTAGGGCCATTACTGTGTCATTAGAGACCTTTTTAGTTCTGTCAGGCCTGCTACTAGTGGAAGGTAACCCTGTTATTGCCTTTACTGCTTCTTTTGTAATTTTATGAATTGTATCCAACCAAAAGAATTCTCCATGCACTCTGTTTAGCACAATCCTTATAATATCCTTGGGAAAATCTAGGACACTAAGGATTTCAATAAAACCTAGGGTTTCCACTATCTTATGTTCTGGATTGATCTTTCTAGATTCATCACAAATCATAGTCTGATACATGTTCTTGATTTCATCATCTCCTAATTCCTCTATGTGACAATTTATGTATATCCTAGGGTCTTCAACATATACTAATCCCTTACGAATTTGACAAAATGCACCTAGGGTATCATCTTTCTTTGCTATTTTAGGAACAAGCTTGAATACGGGTCTAGGGCGCTTTATAACCTCAATCACAATAGGGTTTGCAATAAATTTAGGAGTGGATGAGGAATCCATAGTTATAAATACCTCAATCTGCCTTTAGGATGAGTGCTTGGATGAACTGCTTCACTTCTTTGCTAAGGATGCCTTCAGTCAGGAATTTTCATGCTCTCAAAGATTTGAATTCTCGGTGAATGAAAAAGAGCCAAAACACTTACTTTATAATGTTATTTTCTCCAACTACCACATTTAATGCTTGTCAGTTAAGTCACAACTTAACTCATATGTCGGTAAAGAAGTAATTCAACTTCTCACCATCAACTGAGGGTATATTAGCATGTTTTGTAGTTTGTTGCTAAACCCCCCAAAGGATTTTCCTTTAGTTAAATGAAGAGTCTCTTGTCGGTGGAGTGTTACTCTATTATGCCAATGGAGGAGTATTCCCATCAACATTTTGATCTGACTTTCTAATCCATTGTTTTGAGAATTCTTGCTTTACCTTTTCAACCTTTTCTTTACCTTTCAAGCTAGGACCTTTGTTAATAGTCGGTGATGTCTTACTTCTACAAAACTTAGCAATATGTCCAATCTTGTTATAAGCATAATAAGTCACATTATTTTTTTGAATAGCTTTCCCATATCTTATGTCGCTATGTGATCTACATTGATTAGATAAGTGTCCAAATCTTCTAGAAACATAACATCTTACATTCATTCTACAATTTTCTGAATTATGACCAATTTTGTTGCATTTAGAACATTGATCGGTGGGTGTATTAGTGTTCTGATAGTTTCTAGATCTACACTGATTTTCTCTATGACCATACTTGTTACAGTTAAAGCATTTCCCATTAAATTTGTAAGCATTAGGTTGTCTTACCGGTTTTCTATGATCATGTTTGTTTGTAGTACTAGAGCTTTCACCAATTTCAAAGCCAAGGTCATTTGTATCACCATTAGGTTTTTGATTCTTCAGCATGTCAACAAGTTCTTCTGAAATTTTCTTGAATTTCTCCTTGGGTTAATTTGTAGCAACCAATTCACTTTCCAAGATTCCTTTCTGTCTTATAAGTTCATATGTGTCATTTGTGTATGCATCAAATCTGTCTTCAACATATCATTTTCATGACTGAGTCTTGTGTTTTCATTTCTAGCATCATTTAGTCTTCTAACCAAATCATCTTCATTCTTCTTTCTATCTTCAATTTCTTTACAAAATCTCATAGTCATATCCTGCATCTCATTCTTTGTTGTACTGATTTCTTGTCTCATCTTTTTTACCAGATCATTGAGAGTTTCCTTTTCATCATTATCATTCTACATCTTTTCACAAAGTTCTCTTCTCTTGTTCCTTGCAATAGTGAAATTCTCTTGAAGTCCTTGAATGATATCCTGAGCAGCCTTCAGATCATCTTCAAGTTTGATATTCTTCACTTTTTCTGCATCATAGTCTGAAAGAGCTGTTTCCAATTGCTTTCTCAAGTTTTCCATTTCTACCGATGACAAGATATTCCCCAAGCTGTTAGGCTTTTGAAAATAGAGGACCAGGCTCTGATACCAATTGTTAGGAATCCCAAAGAAATTGAGAGGGGGGGTGAATCAGTATCTGACCGGTTATAGAATTTTCTTAACTTATAACATGAAAAGCATATTATAATTGTGTACCAGTAAACCATAAATAATGCACCAAATAAGAACAACAACCACAACATGAAAAGCACACCCCAACATAATATTTTTAACGAGGAAACCCGGTGTGGGAAAAACCTCAGTGAGATTTGTGACCCACAATATTTGCTTACTGGCCAATAAGAGAATATTACTATTCATAATAGGGGCATGCACATGCAAGAAGGCCAAGTGCCTAGAGCTCACTGCTTAGTTACAAAAGAAGTCACACTGACTCAAAAAATTGGATTATACAAATCCAATGTCTTGTACTACTTCAGATCAGCATCTACTATGCGAGATTTAGTACCGATTTAAGCTCTACAATATATATAAACCCTTATCCTAATAATTCGCACATTAGGTCTGCTATTACCTTTTCATACATCGCTCTCTAAATGATCTAAAATAATCTCATACATATATGAGTCATTTTACAATCCGCCATGTTGGCTTACAAAAGATTTTACAATTAATTAAAAAATACATTTATACAAAATTCCTGTCGGCCATGGTGTCAGTAATCTTCTTTTTCGGTGCGAGTGATCTGTATGCCGGTGTAGAGTTTGTCGGTGTCGGTGCCTATGCTTTCCTGCTAGTATCACATGATTGTAATGTTGCCATCAATGACAATACCTTCAATCACCTATAATTTCTCATTAGAGTGTGCATTTGCCAACAAAAAGGAGTTAAAAAATGGGCTCCCATGTTGTGGACTCCATTTCAAGCCTCCACCACTATGCCAGGTACACATTTGATCATCCATTTTCACATTTTTTAATTTTCTTGTATATTTTTCCTATTTTTTGAGTATTATTTAAGTTTTTTTTTAGTAGCCTATAAGTAAAAAAGAATTGATAGTTGTAAATTCTTAATTTTGATCTGAAATATTCTTCAATAGTTAACCCTAAACCCTAAACCAAAATCAACAAATTTACAAATCAAAACCAAATCTAGATAGTTAACAAAACAAAATAACAAATTTACAAGATACAAGATATCTCACAAACATCAAAACCAAAACCAAATCGAAAGAAAACCAAAACTAAATGGAAATCAAAACCAAAACCAAATTGAAACCAAACCGAAACTAAATGGATGTATCAAAACCAAAACCAAAATGAAATATCATGGCATATGTCATGGCATAATAGGTCCTAGCATAATAGGACCTATTATGCCATGACATAATAGGACAAATTATGGACCTTTTATGGCATGTCGTGACATAATAGGACATATCATGTCATCATGGCATAATATGTCCTATTATACCATGATATGGCATAATAAAGCCAAACTATGACCTCTCAAATATGTCGAATAAAGAAAATGAACTATATGCTATTGAACATAGATAATGTTTACTAACGTATGCATAATCATGTCTATTAAAGATTATGAAAGAGATGCTAGTGTATGAGTTATCATAAATTTTCTATCTCAATCTCAAAAGTTTTTTTCCTTTTTTTCTTTCACTTTATAATGATTATCAACTTGTTTGACCAGGTTCTCTTCCTCTATGTTAAAAGTCCTAACAATGTAACTTCATTCACCCTAATGGTGTGAACTCAACATTAACACATATATTCTTACACATGGAAGTGGTGGGATACCAAGGTCAAGGTCATCCATAGCTCTAAATGTAAACCTCAAGGGTCCTCATTCATGATGACCCTACTTAGATATTGCATTTGGTAAATCAAAGGCTTCATAGTTTATACACCAATATTAGTGGGATTTAATTATCTTCTCTTTTATAATATTTCTAATTTCTTAACGAGACCTTAAAAACATGAATATTCATTAAGAATTAGTCATTGACATAGTCAAATTATTATAGATTTGATAACTATTTTCCTATTATTTGATGACATGGCATAATAGGACCAATTATGGACCTATTATGGCATGTCATGGAATGATAGGATATATTATATCATCATGTCATATTAAGGCATGTCATGACATAATAGGAATATAGTAGATCATATTATGCCATGACATGGCATAATAGGACACATTATGCCATGATGGTAAATTATGTTCCTATTATGCCATGTCATGGTATGGTAGGACCAACCATAGACCTATTATGCCATGTCATGGCATAATAGGACAAATTATGTCATGATGGCATAATATGTCCTATTATGCCATGACATTGCATAATAGGTCCATAGTTGGTCCTATCATGCCATGACATGGCAAAATAGGACCTATTATGCCATCATGGCATAATAGGTCCTATTATGCCATGAAATAGCACAATAAGACCTATTATGCCATAAAATAGCACAATAAGACCATTTATGCAATGTAATGGCATAAAGGTCATATTATGGTCCTATTATGCCATGTCATGGTATGATAGGATCAATTATGGACCTATTATGCCATTATCAAAAACTATTGCATGTTGCACCATGTTGTCTAAAAAATATAAACCTGACATAAAAAACCATACTAGAACTATCAAGATCTTTCCATTAAGATATGTTAGTTTTCTCACCATTAACATCACCATCTACATGCCAGATAGTCAATGAATTCATGAAATCTATAGTGAAAACTACTAAGACATCATGAGACTTTACTTGTAGTAAGATTTGATCCACTATAGTAAATTTTAAATGGACTTTGAATCTTTCAATATTGAATTTGTGAGACTTGGGTTAAATGTTTCTAGGATTTTTCTTTTTAGGTACTAGGCCTTTCAACCAATAAATGAAAAAATTTAACCACTTCTAGCAAGCCACCATTCGAATTCGTTAAATCACATATGTACCAAAATTGTTCTTAATCCTCATTAGGCAATACAAAATTTACCACTATTAGTTAATGGTACCTTTCTAGTGCCTTGGATCATTTTTAGGTGACCATGTGGCCTTTTGGGCTATTTTAGTGGGTTATGGGAAGTTAAAAAACTAGGAGAGATGTTTTAAATTTCATGGATTAGACAAAATCCATAATTAAAACCATAATTTGAGCTATTGGACATTGGGATAACCAAAAATTCATTTTAGAAGAGGGAAATCCAAATGTATAACCTTAAGTAATTAAAATTACCCTTTAAATTTTAGATATCAAAGTTTAGGCTTGATTCATACCTAGTACCATTTCGAAGGAAATTCTAATTCTCAAACTTTGATGGGAAATATTTAGCAAGTTATCAAGTGAAAATATTTAGAAGGAATTGAGGAAAGAGAAATAAGGTGGGGGGATGGATGAAAGTTTGACTTAAAAAAATAATGAACGAATAAATAGAGCTAGAGAATTAAGAATAACTTGAATAAGTGTTAGATGAAGAGAAGGTTTACAACTCAAAAAAGAAGCAAGGATGACAATTTTTAGAAGGTTTATTGAAATGACAAGGATGACAAGGATGATAAGAAACAAGTAGCTAGGTTAAAGGATGATTATGGCATAATAGGTCCTATTATGCCATGACATGCCATAATAGGTCCTATTATGCCATGAAATGGAACAATAGGACCGTTTATGCCATTTCATGGTATAAAGCTCATATTATGGTCCTATTATGCACCATGTCATGGTATGATAGGACCAATTATCGACCTATTATGCCATGTGATGGTAGAATAGGACACATTATGCCATGATGGCATAATATGTCCTATTATGCTACAAAATTGCATAATAGGTCCATAGTTGGTCCTATTATATCATGTCATGGCATAAACATCCTATTATGGTCCTATTATGCCATGTCATGGTATGAAATGATCAATTATGGACCTATTATGCCATGACATGGCATTATGGGACCTATTATATCATGTCATGGCATAATAGGACCTATTATGCCAAGATGGCATAACAAGTCCTCTTATTCCATGGCATTGCATAATAGTCCACCTATTATGCCATCATGGCATAATAGGTCCATAATAGGACCTATTTAGCCATGTCATGACATGATTTTCTCGAATTGCCAACTTCATCATCTAATTCATCACCAACACTGAAGTACTAATTCAACATGTTTACTTAGTAAATGACCACTTAGAGAGGTTACCATCTAATATATTAGTACTATTCGAACACAAAGTACTAATTCAACATGTTTACTAGAATTGTGACTAATTATTTATTATATATTACTTTATATATGTTGATCTTATTTTACATTTTTTACAAGTTCATGTATGGAATATTATATATTGATTTTAATATTTGATGCATTTTACAAGAAATGAATGCACTAAGTTGAATATATAATAGATTTATGAAGCTTCAATGAAAGTTTTTATTAAGTTTTCGTGCACAAATTTTATATTTAAAGATTCAATAGTAAGTACATGTATATTTTTTTAAGTTCAATATTATATTATATTTCATGTGTATCTCATTCAATAACATAAAAATGTTACTATTTATAAATGATTTTTAAAAAACTAAAATAGATTCTTCTTTGACATAGATTTGTATATAATTCATGTATATCATTATATATGAAGGAGCTCTTTGTTATGATAGATGTGTTTGACATAGATGAATTGTTAGGTGAAAATCCCCCACCGCAACCCCATCCTCCTCCACCACCACCACCACCTCCACCATCATCTCCACCACCACCGCTATCACCACCACTACCACCACCACCTCCACCACCACCTCCACCACCACCGCTACCACCACCGCCACCATCACCACCTCCACCTCCACCTCCACCCCCTAGATTAGATGAAATTAGTTTAAGAGAAAGAATTAATGAAAATCTACAAGTTATTAAACAAAATATTACTTCAATCCCATCTGTGCCAATTATCCCCTGCCCCCTCCCTCCATCTTCTAGATTTTGCAAAATAAATTTAAAATGTTGTCGAGTTAGTTAGATCAGTTGATTCTCAATTAAATCAATTTCATAGACGTCGATAAGAGTTGTATGATTTTTATGCTGATAGATTAACTTATAGGAAGATCACTGATCTTAGAATAACCAAATATCATTTATGTCCATATTTTACTAACCCAAAAACAAAAGAACCAATGCAAACTACCCAGAAAAGAATTTGAATTAGGTGGTGTGATCATCCAGAAATCGCTAGACACTTCTTGGATAGATGATGGATGGTTTTTCATTATCCACCACATTGTAATTATGAGGTCTTTTTCATTATCCACCACATCGTAATTATGAGGTCCCTTTATAGTTTTTGAATAAATTATATTGTGAGTTTGTATTTCACAAACAACCAAATTATTTTGATATTAAGTCATTCTAGGGTGTTGGTGGTGCAATTCCACATTATAGATTAGGGGCACGCACTAATAATCCCCTACCAGATCCACCCATGGTTCCACCTGTTTCTCCATCGATTCTTGCAGATGTGCAGAATACATCATTCATTTCAACATTAGATGTTTGGACTTCCCTCATGGGTAACCTAAGTGAACAAGCTGCACACATTGCATCCATTCCTCAATTGATGCCACATATGATGTAATGCCCCACCAAGAACCCCGAAGGAAAACCCACAAAAAGGGTGAAACAATTTTTTTTTAAAAAGTATAAACATAATAAGTGCATTAAACACAACATGCACAATAACACAAGCGGAAGACTTACACAAGAATTCCTTAAGGGTTACTAACGAAGAACTAAAACCAAAAGATAAATTCCATAATTAAGGTTAATCCAATAATCCATTATTAACTCAATGATCACATGAATCCATATGCAATAACAAATTACACCATTGAAAGCTTTAAAGGATACAATATAATTTCTCTTCAATAAGCATGTACACATAACATAAAGGAAACTGATAAATAACATCCCAATCTTAGGATTACATTACTCTTCCAATACATGGCTTCTCAATATCCATCTAAAGATACAACTTAACCAAATACAAGGTTACAAAAGATCATGATACAATGACCACATAGGTCTCCAAATAACAATAATCTCCAAACATGAGATAAGCATGAGCCATGAACCACATAAACACCTGCGAAGACAATTCTCGCATGAAGGTACAAACTAGAACATCCGGTGGGAAGTGGGACTACCACTCGACCATGTAATTTGTAAAATGGAATAACCCCACCGTGCTAAGAGATAGCGGATGACCCTGAAGCAAGCAAAAGAATGACATGGTCAACAAAAAAATATGACTCCATGACAACACAAAAAGACTCCACAATATCCAAGTGACTCAACATCACAAATACACAAGTGAACCTAAAGAGAGAGTGTCATCGCATATTATATGATGGTTACCATGGTCGGCCTCCATAGGTCCTATCCCCCATCTTGGGTTACCTTGGTAACCTTTCCCAAACCTCTGGCTCCAACTAAGTCTCATGTGGACCCTACTAGCCTTTTGTGAAGAGAAGGTGGTCGGTTTGCCATTCCAGGCCTTCTCACTACATTATGAGCAATGTACAAGCACTCACCCATGCACGAGGTACAATATCTTATTAAATGTTATGAACTACCCACCTAATCAATTAATTAGATTATCACTTTATTATCTAACTTTCGATGGGTTATCCTGCCAACCACTTTGGGCGCGACCCCCACTCGAAAGCCAATCTCTCAAAGGACACTAAACAAACATAGTCACTCCATCAGGACCCTATGGCAAAGCAAACATCCATAACACCACTATCAAAAAACAAGTAGTCAAATCAAGGACATAATGACTCATGGTTAACCGTAAGGCAAGACACTACATGGTTAAGACAATGAAGTCATCATATATCAATTGGTCAAATGTACCAAATATGCCACCATAGGATGACTAAACCATAGAACAAAAATAACACAATATAACTCTTGCAAGGAAAGCTAATTTCACCAAGTCTGCACTTAGACAATCTTTGAGAAAATCAGCATCATAAGCACTTGCAACATCATTGATTGAAAATTAAATAAAACACTCTTTAACGACATTCACATCTATTCAATATCCAAATCAATGTTCCATCAAGAATGAAATTCATGTCAAATATTCAACAAAATAAAACATGAATTCCTAATAGGCATTTAATTCATTTCCAGAATATATCCAAATTAACCAATTTGAATTACTAATTCATGCCTTGAATTCCATAGATAAATTTATTAATCCACATAATAAAAATCAATAGGAAATTACTATTTATATTTCACATTAAAAACCACTTTAAAAATGTTTCATTTTATACAAATTAAATTCATAGCACACAAAAGGTGGTACCATGCAAGGTACATGGTCATGCAGGGGTGAAGGACAACCCGCAGTAGTGCTGCTGTCAACCGGTAGTAGGCCTACCAACGGGTAGTGCTACTACCAACTGATAGCAGTCGCGACCGACTAGTTGCACTATTACCAACCAGTAGCAGTCCTACTGACTGGTAGTGCTGCTACTGACCAGTAGTGTGGCTACCACCGGTAGCAGCCTCTATTGACCAGTAGCGTTGCTACCAACCGGTAGTAGTCCTACCCAATGGTAGTACTACCACCACGTAGCAGAGCTACCAATCGATAGTAATGCTACTTGCAAGTAGCAAACACTACCGACCCGTATGGTGGGACTAGCCCGCCATGGGTAAGGTAAAGTCTACAAATAAAATAATTACTTGCTTTCCAAAGCATTTAAAATCAAAATGCCACCGAATCGTTTAAACATGGAAACGGTTCATTCCCTGATCTTTTCATGGAAACACACACACACACAGTGCCAAGATCTAAATTCAAAGGGATATTTACCAGTAAGGTAAATGGTGAAGTAAAATCACACAAGAACCCAATAGATAACAATTTAGGCAACAATAGAAGAGGTAATTCTAGAAGTTGATTTTCAAGAACAAAAACATACAACAAATAGTGAAATAAGCCATTTCTTTCCTATAAGAAATCATATGATATAAGCTTCACAAAATCAACAATAACATGCATTTCTTCTTCCATTCCAATCATTGCACAAGAATTTATAAGGAGATTTGCATCTTTTCAACACATGGGAAGCAACTGAAAATTTCAAAATTAAATTTAAAAAAAAAGAGATCATCCAACCTTGAAGCAAACTAGCAAGAAAAATGATGGAGAATCCAAATCCTTGGAAACCAAATCGAATTCTAGCTCCTCCTTGAGAATGGTTTTCCAAATTTCTCTCCAAAAATTCTGCCTGCCTATTCCTGTGAATTTATAGGAATATATGGGGAAATAAATTTCAACCTAAACTTTCTAGGTTGAAACTTTTCTCCACCAATCAGATTAAATTATTTAAAAAGTAAATAGCAATCAGATTTTCTCTTTTCCAAATAAAATTATTTTCCAACAATTAAAATGCAAAAAAGTCAAATGGAAAGGTAAAAATAAAAGCCTTTTTAAATATTCTATTTCCAAAATACTTTCTTTCAACATAAGTATTTAATATTTAAATGGCTAGGCAATTATTTTTTTCCTTCCACAAAATATATTGATGCATCTTTACCCAATGAAATAAGTCATTTAACCATTTAATCTAGCAAATCAATAATTTAATTAAATTAATAATCTCAGAGCATAATAATTAACTAATTATGGCAACATAAGATATCATCGTCCATTCAATTAAATAACCATTTAAATGAATGAAAGCATTAAAAATGAAGAATGATCAAATGATGACTCACAAATGACCAAACCAAAGCACTATGACTCGCATCCCAGCCAGACGGGAAAGACAACTGACCGATAGCACTCACATGAGTGTAACTACGAGTCACGTTAGGGTCCAACATCTATCTCCTCCACTCCCATCGGACATATAAGGCACACTCAGACTTGTAAAACCAAGTGGAGTCAATACCCCATACCTACCTGGTACTTGTACCTACACCAAAGAACCACACGTGCATATATATATATATATATAGACACAACACACACACCAATGAAGGATAATCGTGACGTTCCTTGTCTCACTAGAGTGAGTGAAGGAAAATCATCTCCTCGCATTCCATGCACATGCAAATACGCAACACATAAATAACACATCACACATATAAGGTAAGAGTGTCTGTCCATGATAATGATCCATACAATAACATTAATCAAAAGTATTGAGATACTGCATAACATCATACACCACAAATCCAGATAAAGCATGAAATTACATGGCATAAAATCTAAATCAATATACAATAATGTTCCAGTGAGGTCAATCAAAAAAATAGAAAAAGAGTCTGATCAAGGAGAGGTACTACATACTCCCCCATGCCTAGGCTTACTCCTAGAAGCCTAAAACAGATAAGAATAAAGCTCTTTCATCTTCACTGCATCTTCCCATGTCACTAAGGTCTCATGACTTGGGTCCCATAGGATCCTTAGCTGCTCGATGGTACAACCCCTGAGGAACAAATCCCAATGTTGAAGAATGTGCACAGGCTCCATGGAAAGTTGTCCATCCTCGACCTGCAAAGAATTCCAATCAAGAACATGGGTCACATCAAGATGATAAGGTCAAAGAATAGAAACCTGAAAGACATCATGGATGCAGGATAGACTCAGTGGCAAGGCAACACGATAGGCAACAGGTCCTATCCTCTCAAGGAACTCAAAAGGGCCTACAAAACAAGGCACCAACTTAGATACCTTTCCATAATGGATCAGACTCTTTCGCGGATGCACTCTCAAGAACACATGGTCGCCAAATGAAAAAATAGTGATCAACTCTATGGGCATAGGCATACTTCTTCTGCCTATTCTGAGCAGCAACCAAATGCCCATGAATCTTCTCAAACTATTGCTCCATCTCATGAAGAAAATCTAGTCCTAAATGCACCCTATCCTCCAATCGATCCCAACTCAAAGGAGTACGGAAAGGACGACCATACAAAGCCTGGAAGGGAGACATGCCTATAGAGCTGTGATAACCATGGTAATAAGAAAACTCCACAAGGCAAAGATATTCCTCCCAACTCAATTGCTGGTCCATAACATACATGTCAGCATGTCCTCCAAAACCTAATTCACATGCTCAGTCTGACCATCGATCTCTGGGTGATAAGTTGAACTGAAGTTCAACTGGGTTCCCAAAGCATGCTAAAGTGAGGTCCACAAGGATGAAGTAAAGACAAGGTCTATATCAGAAATGATCTGCCTTGGGATCCCATGCAACCTCACTACATCTTTCAAGAAGACTCGTGCCACCATTTCTACTGTATAAGAAGATTGAATAGGAAGAAAATGAGCAACTTTGGTCAATCTATCAACAATGACCATGATGGCATCATGATGACTCGAGGAAACTAGCAACCCCACAATGAAATCCATGGAAATGATATCATATTTTCAATTTGATATCAAATTTAGTTGTAAAAGCCCTATAGGGTGCTAATGCTCCACCTTCACTCGCTGACATTCTATGCACTTTGACACAAAATGAACAATGTCACATTTCATACCAGCCCAATGACATATATGTCTAGGATTTGTGTGCATCTTCTTGACACCAGGGTGTGCCGAATAAGGTGCATGATGGGCCTCAGTCATGAACAAAGCACAAAGACCCTTCAAAGGAGATACATAGATTCATCCAAGATGTCAAAGAAGACAATCTGACTCAAGAGTATATCCAGAATATCTACTCACCAATGGTCTTCGAGACTCCACCATGACTCTAACATCCTAATACCAGGTGTCCTAAGGAAGAACTCCAAGAATTCCCTCACTCAAGTCCACACAAAGGGACAATGCTACAACCTCATGCCTCCTATGGGTCAAAGCATCTGCCACTACATTCTCTTTCCCCTAAATATAACAAACCTCAAAATCATACTCGCAAAGGAATTCCATCCATCTTTGCTATCGAGCATTCAAGTTCGGCTGCATGAAAATATATTGCAAACTACTGTGATCACTATGCAACTCAAACAAATGCCCCAATAAGAAATGTCTCCATCTAACCAAATCTTGCACTACAACTGCCAACTCCGAGTCATGAACTAGATAGTTCAACTCATGATCCTTGAGTTTGCGAGACTCATAGGCAACCACACATCCATCCTGCATAAGCACCGCACCTATAGCTTCTAAAGAGGCATCTGTGCATACCATGAAATCTCTAGATGGATCACGAACTGCAAAAATTGGAGCACTAAAAAGGAGTTCCTTCAAGGTACAAGAAGCTAATTCACACTACTCTGACCAAGAAAACTTATTCCCTTTCTTCTAAAAAGAAGTAATAGGGTGGCCTATCCGAGAAAAGCTCTGTACAAAGTGACTGTAATATCTGGCCAAACCCATGAAACTTCAAACCTTAGAAACATTGGTTAGTGATGGCCAATCAATAATGGCTTGGATCTTAGAAGGATCCACAGATACACCTTCTCCCAGAACTATATGACCAAGATAGCTCACCTCTGACTTGAAGAAATCACACTTTGCTAAATTTGCAAAAAATAGATTCTCCCTCAAGCACTACAATACCTGACGCAAGTGACCCTCATGCTCTTCCATAGATCTAGAATAAATCAATATGTCATCCAAGAACACAAGGGCGAAGTGGTCAAGGTAGGTGCAAAAAAATTCCATTCACAAGACTCATGAACATTGAAGGCACATTCATCAACCCAAATGTCACCACTATGAACTCATAGTGACCATAACGAGTACGAAATGTCATGTTATGAATGTCTGCATCATGAATGTGCAACTAATGATACCTAGATTTCAGGTCTATCTTCAACAACACCTTGGCTCCCTTTACCTGATCAACAAGATCATCTATCGAAGGCAATGGATATCGATTCCAGATGGTTACCTTATACAACTGTGGATAATCAATGGATAACCAAAGAGAACCATAATTCTTCTTAACAAAGATAACCATCACACCCCAAGGAGAAACACTAGGATGAATGAACCCCTTGGCTAAAAAATCCTCAACCTACAACTTCAACTCACTCAAATCTTGAGTAGTCATCCGATATGGTTCTCTCAAAATAGGTTCCACACTAGGAACCAAGTCAATGTAAAAATCTATGTCTCGCTTCAGAGGCATACCAGAAATATCTAAATGAAACACATCATCATACTCTCAAAGAATAGGGTGACCATCAGAAGTGATTTCTCAACTCTCTTCCTCATCCACATTCTCAAGAGCAAATATAAAAAGCTGACACCCTTGATGCATGCACCACCTAAGTTGCATAGCGGAAATCATATGTAAGGATATCGATTGCTGAACTCCAATGATCCCCACTCTTTTGCCATGGTCATATAAACACTCTATTATCTTTAGATGACATTCTACATGAGCGTTGTGAGATGATAACCAATCCATCCCCAACACAACTCCATAGGACCCCAAAGGAATGAATAGAACATCAACTGAAGTGACAAAGGGTCCTAGGTCCAACTCACAATTAGGAAGGAAGGCATCTACAAACACACAAACACTGGTAGCTAGCTCTACTTGCCACCTATCTACCTACTTAGCAGACACGAACCCACACCGCTCCACAATGGATGAAGAGATAAAAGAATCTGAAGCACTAGAGTCAAAAACTACAGAGATAGGAATAGCACACAACAAACCTGTGGTCTCAATCATGGTACTCTAATGCTCAGCATGGTGGTCATCCACCGCTACAAATACTCTTTGGGATCTACCTGTATCCCCCACTGTCAGCTCCGATGTGGCTAGCCTCTGGCTACTCATCTAGTAAGGAAGTTGAGGACACTTAGGGGATTTGTGGCCAAACTAACCACAGGAGAAGTAATATCCTCTAATAGGTCCTCTACTCCCAAATGACCCACTTGACTGCTAAAAGATTTCCCCACTAAGGGCTTGAGATGCACCCTGAGAGGACTACCTTGGGAAGGTCTGCCTATTCCTCTGCCAGTTCTTGCTCTTGTGAAAATGAGAGTTGCCACCCTGCTGGCCCTGAGGCTGCTTCAGTCTTAGTGGCTGCTACTACTACTATTGACCACCCTTAGCAGGTGCCTGAGGACCCCTAAGAGGTGCACCAGTTTGGGACTGATTCCCTCTCCCTTTAGACCCACTAAAACGATCACTCCCAATCTGAAATCTAGACTAGCCACCATGAGCATGGCTAAGGTTCTACTCCACCACCCTAGCTTTCACCATGGCTACCTCTACTAAAGTAGGCTCAAAAACTCTCACTCTATGAGTGATGCAGTCATTAAGACCCCTCAAGAAGTGATGAACAACCATAGCCTCATCATTGTAAATCTTGACATACTATTTGAGCTCATAGAACCTGTGCTCAAACTGATCTACTGACAACCCAAATTGGCGCAAAACATAGAACTTGTTTGCTTGCGACTGCCTCCATTGGGGTGAGAGAAATCATGCCCTGAATCTCTCTAGAAAGATTTCCCAAGATGCGGTGTTAATGCTCACACCGATCCTCTCCTCCTCTAATCTCCACCAGATAGATGCCAAACCCTCAAGATGCATTTTTGCGACTCTCACCTTGGTGTTTCTACCATATGGATACATGGCGAAACACCAATCTAAATTGATAAGCTAGGTCTCTCCCTCGAGACCCTTACCTTTACCATCAAAGAAAGGAGGATTGGACCTGATCAAGTCCCTCATGTGCCCCATGTTAGTTGGATCCTGGTCCACTGGGACCTCTCTCGCTCTCTGTAATCTATTGAAGGGACTCCTCTACCTAGGCATGGATGGGGTGATCCACCTCAGGTCTAGGGTCTAGTCTAGCTAGCACCTCCTAAAACATCTGCCGCAGCTCTTCCCTTTCAGGAACCTACTCTCCTAAATGCGGTCCCTCATGATGAGCAGAATGATCCCAATCCACACTCACATGAGTTGGTGGTGGTGAAGAACTATGGTGGTCAAAACCTCAACCCCATCCTCCTCCTCTACCTCTAGTGCAAACACCAACATGGCCACCTCCCTTGGATTTCCTAGCCATGACCTAACACTACACAAGATAGAAAAGTTCAGATCAAAGGAAAGGAAAGAAGCAAGGAAGTCACACCACAATACTTACACAAAAAAGGTCAAGGTGAATGGGCTCACTACAAACCAAAAGTACCTAGTGTTGAAACATGAGCTCTGATACCAAATGTAATGGCTCACCAGTAACACCGAAGGAAAACCCACAAAAAGGGTGAAACAATTTTTTTTTAAAGTATAATCATAATAAGTGCATTAAACACAAAATGCACGATAACAAAAGTAGAAGACTTACAATAGAATTCCTTAAGGGTTACCAACAAAGAATTAAAACCAAAAGATAAATTCCACAATTAAGGTTAATTCAATAATCCATCATTAGATCAATGATCACAAGAAGCCATATGTAATAACAGATTACACCATTGAAAGATTTAAAGGATATAATATAATTTCTCTTCAATAAGCATGTACACATAACATAAAAGATACAATATAAGTTCTCAATACACATATAAAGATACAACTTAACCAAATACAAGGTTACAAAAGATCATGATACAATGACCACATAGTTATGCATGCACCACCTAAGTTGCATAATAGAAATCATACGTAAGGATATCGATCGCTGAACTCCAATGATCCCCACTCTCCGGCCATGGTCATCTAAACACTCTACTGTCTTCAGGCGATAGTCTACACGAGTGTTGTGAGATGATAACCAATCCATCACCAACACAACTCCATAGGACCCCAAAGGAATGACTCAAAGGTCAACTGAAGTGACAAAGGGTCCTAGGTGCAACTCATAATTGGGAATGAAGGCATCTACAAACACATACACATCAGTAGCCAATTCTACTTGCTTCCTATCTGCCTGCTTAGCAGACATGAGCCCACACCACTCCAGAATGAATGAAGAAATAAAAGAATCTAAACCATCGGAATCAAAAATTACAGACATAGGAATACCACACAACACACCTATGGTCTCAATCTTGGTACTTTGATGCTCATCCTAATAATCATTCACCGCTGGAAATACTCTATGGGATCTACCTGCATCCCCCACTATCGGCTCTAATGCGGCTGGCCTCTAGCTACTCATCTCGTGAGGACGCTGAGGACACTGAGCAGCTTTGTGGCCAAACTGACCATAGGAGAAGCAATCTCCTCTGATAGGTCCTCTACTCATAGATGACCCACTGGACTACTGAAAGATTTCCCCACTAGGATCATGAGATGCACCCTGAGAGGACTTCTCTAGGAAGGTCTGCTTATTTCTCTGCCAGTTCTTGCTCTTGTGAAACTGAGAGTTTCAACCCTGCTAGCCCTGAGACTACTTCGGTCCTGGTGGCTACTACTGCTGCTACATTTGACCATGCTTAGTGGGTGCCTGACAACCCCTAAGAGGTGCAGTAGTCTGGGATTAATTCCCTCTCCCTCTAGACCCACTAAAAGGATCATTCCCAATCTGAACTCTAGACTGGTCGCCATGAGCATGGCTAAGTTTCCGCTCCACCATCCAAGCTTTCACCATGACTACCTCTACTGAAGCAAGCTCAAAAACTCTCACTCCACCACTGATGCAATCATTAAGACCCCTTAAGAACTGCTGAACAAGAATAGCCTCATCATTGCCGATCCCAGCATACTATTTGAGCTCATAGAAGCTATGCTCAAACTGATCTACTGACAACCCAAAATGGTACAAATCATAGAACTTGTCTTCTCACGAATGCCTCCACTACGGTGAGAGAAATCGTGCCTTGAATCTCTCTCGAAAGATTTCCCAACATGTGGTGTTAATGCTCACACCGATCCTCTCCTCCTCTAATCTCCACAAGATAGATGCAAAACCTTTGAGATGCATGTTCGCGCTTCTCACCTTGGTGTTTCTACCATATGGATACATGGCAAAACACCGATCTAAACTAATAAGCCAGGTCTCTACCTCAAGAACAGTACCTTTACCTTCAAAGAAAGAGGATTGGACCTCATCAAGTCCCTCATGTGCCCCATGTTAGCTGGATCCTGGTCCACTGGGACCTCACTCCATCTAGGAGATCTCTCTCTCTCTCTCTCTCCAGAATATGTTGAAGGGACTCCTCTACCTGGACATGGATGGGCTGATCCACCTTAGGTTTGGGGCCTAGTCTAGCTAGCACCTCTTAAAACATCTGTCGCAACTCTTCCCTTTCAAGAACCTTCTCTCCAGAATGTGGTCCCTCCTGATGAATAGAGTGATCTTGATCCACACTCACATGAGTTGGTGGTGGCGAAGGACTATGGCAATCGGAACCTTGGCGATGTCCTCCTCCTCTACCTCTCATGCGGCCACCAAAATAGCCACCTCCCTTGGCTTTCCTCGCCATGACCTAACATTGCACAAGAGAGAAAACTTCAAATCAAAGGCAAGGAAAGAAGAAAGGAAGTCACACCACAATACCTACACAAAAGGTCAAGGCGAATGGGGTCACTACAAACTCAAAGTACCCAGTGTTGAAACATGGGCTCTGATACCAAATGTAATGCCCCACCAGGAACCCCGAAGGAAAACCCACAACAAGGGTGAAACAATTTTTTCTTTAAAGTATAAACATAATAAGTGCATTAAACACAACCTGCATGATAACACAAGTAGAAGACTTACACCAAAATTCCTTAAGGGTTACCAACGAAGAATTAAAACCAAAAGATAAATTCCACAATTAAGGTTAATCCAATAATCCATCATTAACTCAATGATCACAAGAAGCCATATGCAATAACAGATTACACCATTGAAATATTTAAAGGATACAATATAATTTCTCTTCAATAAGCATGTCCACATAACATAAATGATACAATATAATTTATCAATACATATATAAAGATACAATTTAGTCCAATACAAGGTTACAAAAGATCATGGTACAATGACCACATAGGTCTCCAAATAGCAATAATCTCCAAAAATGAGATAAGTGTGAGCCACGAACCATAGAAACACCTGTGAAGCCAATTCTCATATGAAGGTACGAACCAGAACATCCGTTGGGAAATGGCATTACCACCCGACCATGTAATTCCCAAAATGGAATCGCCCCACCGTGCTAGGAGATAGCAGAGGACCCTTAAGCAAGAAAACACATGACATGGTTGAAACAATAATATGACTCCATGACAACAAAAAAAGACTCCACAATATCTAGGTGACTCAACATCACAAATACACAAGTGAACCTAAAGAGAGATTGTCAGTGCATAGCTTATTATGGTTACCATGGTCAGCCTCCATAGGTCTCGACTCCCATCCTGGGTTACCCTGGTAACCTTTCCCAAACCTCGGGCTCCAACTAAGTCTCATGCGGACCCTACCAGCCTTTCGTGAAGAGAAGGTGGTTGGTTTTCCATTCTAGGACTTCTCACTACATTATGAGCACTGTACAAGCACTCACCTATGCGCAAGGTATAATATCTTGTTAAATGTTATGAACTACCCACCAAATCAATTAATTAGATTATCACTTTATTATTTGACTTTTGATGGGTTATCCTGTCAACCACTTTGGGCGTGGCCCCCACTCGAAAGACACTCTCTCAAAGGACACTAAACAAACATGGTCACTCCTTGAGGACCCTATGGTGAAGTAGACAGCCATAACACCACTATCCAAAAATAAGTGATCAAGTCAAGGACATACTGACTCTTCATTAACCATAAGGCAAGACTCTACATGGTTAAAGGTACCAAATACACCACCACAAGACTACTGAACCACATACCAAAAATAACACAATATAACTCTTGCAAGGAAAGCTAATTTCACTAAGTTCATACTCAGACAATGTTTGAGAAAATCAACATCATAAGAACTTGCAACATCATTGATTGAAAATTAAATAAAATACTCTTTAACGACATTCACATCTATTCAATTTCCAAATCAATATTCCATCAAGAATGAAATTCACATCAAATATTCAACCGAATAAAACATGAATTCCTAATGGGCATTTAATTCATTTCCAAAATATATCCAAATTAACTAGTTTGAATTACTATTTCATGCCTTGATTTCCATAGATAAATTTACTAATCCACATAATAAAAATCATTAGAAAATTACTATTTATATTTCACATTAAAAACCACTTTAAAAATATTCCATTTTATACAAATTAAATTCATAGCACACAAAAGTTGGTACCGCGTAGGGTACACGGTCACGTGGGGGCCAAGGTCAACCCGCAGTAGTGCAGTTGCCAAGGCAACAAACACTACTTGTCGATAGTACTACTATCGTCTGATAGTAGGTCTACCAACCGGTAGTGCTACTACCAACCAGTAGAAGCCTCTATCGACCGGTAGTACTGCTACCAACCGATAGTAGTCCTACCGACCGATAGTGTTGCTACCAACCGGTAGCAGTCCTACCAACTGATAGTGTTGCTATCAACCAGTAGCAGTCCTACTGAACGGTAGTTTTACTACTGCTAGTAGCAGCCGCTACTCATCGATAGCACTACTACCAACCGGTAGCAGTCCTACCAACCGGTAGTACTGTTACAATGTAGTAGTGTTGCCGACTAGTAATACTACTACCTGTGGGTAGCAGACACTACCAACTCGCATGGTGGGACTAGCCTGCCTCAGGTAAGGTAAAGTCCACAAATAAAATAATTACTTGCTTTCCAAAGCATTTGAAATCAAAATGCCACCGAACCGTTTAAACATGAAAACGGTTCATTCCCTGATCTTTTCATAGGCACACACACACAGTGCCAAGATCTAAATTCAAAGGGATATTTACCAGTAAGGTAAATGGTGAAGTAAAATCACACAAGAAACCAATAGATAATGATTTAGGCAACAATAGAAGAGGTAATTCCAGAAGTTGATTTTTAAGAACAAAAACATACATCAAATAGAAAAATGAACCATTTCTTTCTTGTAAGAAATCATACGATATAAGCTTCACAAAATAAAAAATAACAGGCATTTATTCTTCCACTCCAATCATTCCACAAGAATTTACAAGGAGGTTTGCATCTTTTCAACACACAGGAAGCAATAGAAAATTTCAAAATTAAATTTAAAACATGAAGAGATCATCCAACCTTGAAGAAAACTAGCAAGAAAAATTATGGAGAATCCCAATCCTTGCAAACCAAATCGAATTCCAACTCCTCCTTCAGAATGGTTTTCCAAATTTCTCTCCAAAAATTTTTCTTGCCTATTCTCATGAATTTCCAGGAATATATGGGGAAATAAATTTCAACCTAAACTTTCTAGGTTGAAAGTTTTCTCCAACAATCAGATTAAATTATTTAAAAAGTAAATAGCAATCAGATTTTCTCTTTTCCAAAAACAATTCTTTTCCAACAATTAAAATGCAAAAAAGTCAAATGGAAAGGTAAAAAGAAAAGCTTTTTTAAATTTTCTATTTCCAAAATACTTTTTTTCAACATAAGCATTTAACATTTAAATGGCTAGGCAATTATTTATTTCCTTCCAAAAAATATATTGATACAACTTTATACAATGAAATAAGGCATTTAACCATTTAATCTAGCAATCATTAATTTAATTAAATCAATAATATCATAGCATAATAATTAACTAATTATGCTAACATAAGATAGCATCATCCATTCAATTAAATAACCATTCAAATGAACAAAAGCACAAAAAATGAAGGATGATCAAATGACGACTCACAAATGACCAAACCAAAGCACTATGACTTGCATACCAGCCAGATGGGAAAGACAACGGACTGACAACACTCAAAGGAGTGTAACTGTGGATCACGTTAGTGTCCAACAACTATCTCCTCCACTCCCATCGGACATACAAGGCACTTTCAGACCTCTGAAACTAGATGGAGTCGATACCTCGTACCTACCTGGTACTTGTACTTGTAATGTCCTACACCAAAGAACCCCATGTGCATATATATATATATATATATATATACAAGCATAACATGCACACCGATGAAGGAGAATCATGATGTTCCCTATCTCACCGGAGTGAGTGAAGGAAATTCATCTCCTTGCATCCCATACAAAAGCAAACATGCAACACATAAATAACGCATCGCACATATAAGGTAAGAGTGTCAGTCCATGATATTGATCCATAAAATAACATTAATCATAAGTACTGAGATACTGCATAACATCATAAACCATGAATCCAGATAAAGCATGAAATAACATCACATAAAATCTGAATCAATATACAATAATGTTCCATTGAAGTCAATCAAAAACATACAAAAAGAGTTTGATCGAGGAGGGGTACTACATATGCGTACGAGTTGTCATCAAATGTGTGTATGTATTACTAATCATCCAGGACCCACTTCAATTTCAGCTGAGCATGATGCAACAAATGATACTATGATGACATCATATATGGATTTTGTTTTCTCTAATGATCATCTTGAGTAGGTATAGATATATATACTTGTACATTTCAATATATAAATTAAGTGCATGTCTTTTTTTTTAATGCAATCTAATACTCCATTAAATAAATTTGGTTTATGTAGATAAGGACTACACCAAATGTTTGAGTCAATATTGTATCTACTCCTACACAGCTTGGCACACCTTTTGGGCCATAGTATCAATTTTTATATAGACATTGTACTAGCCTTTTAAGTTAATATGTTATCATCGTATATTATATAAATTTTCATGTTGATACATTGGATGCTTCTTTCTCCAGGCTTCAAGTCATGAGGGACCCTCTAAATCACATCGAGAAGAGGGTGTGACAACTGTGACACCATCTATTGTATGTATCTTAGAATTCATAAATTAAATATGTTCTTACAACATTGTAACTTAACTTTAATTTATTTAATATGCATATAGGGTATGTACACAAAGATGGTGGTAAGAAAAGTGGACACCACCCAAAAAAAACACAGAAAAACAAGTAGCGCATATGCGGTTTTAAAATTTGAAATTCCCACATATGCACTTAGGTTTGTTCTTCCCGAGCCTAGAAGAGGTAGCGCATACCCGTTGCTTTTAGGAAACTGAGTGCGTACGCGCTACGCCTAGGAAACTGAGTGCATATGCGCTACTCATAGGAAAATGAGCACGCATGCGCTAATAATCCAAATATAACCATGTACGCAATGCCTATTAAAAAAAGTTTAAGAAAAAAAACTAGGTCTCATTTACTCGTGAATAGCACGTTTCTACTTTGGTTTTTGTTCCATTTCCTCTCCTAAACCGCAAACGGGGTGCTAGATTTGTCCTCTAAGCAATGGATCAAGGTTAGTTTTTGTTTATTTTTGTCTTTCTTTCCCGTTTGTTCAATTTGTTTTACAGTTTGATTTTAATATCATTAATTTTGATTAGGTTTTTTCATTTTTTGTTTCAAAAACCAAATTCTTCTAATCTACAACAAGAACAACCAAATGCACCTCCTAAAAAACCCACAAAAACAACCAAATACACCCCCTGAAAATGCACAAGAACAACCAAATGCACCTACTGAAAACACACAAGAACAACCCCCAATTCCTCTTTTTGACCGCACACCTAAAACACGAGCAATTAATTAATCAGTTAGGACAAAATACATCTAAAATAAATAGACTAGTTATTAGATTGAAAACTTCTAAACTTGAGCATCATCAATCCCTCACCACTAGCCTAGAAACATTAGCTAGTGGTGTCATAGTTGTTTTCACACAAATTACCAAATGGGGAAGCTTTAGGGATAGGTGTTGTCAATTCTATGCCGATGGGCTTTCATAGGATGGGGTAAAAAATAAAAATATTACTAAACAACAAATATGTGCCCTTTTCATTGATCCTAAAACTGGTCAGTCATTACCTCTTAATGCAAAGAGGTTTCTCATACATTGGTGTACCAATGTGCAAATGAAGAATCTTTTTTGGCAGAGGTGGTGGATGGTCTTTGATGATCCACCTTGCAATAATTATGAGGTGCCATTATATTTTTTCAGAAAAGTATATTGTGAGTTTGTGCTGAATGTGTGCCCAAATTATTTTGACATGAGAGAGTTCCATGGTAGAGGTGGTGGCTCTACCCAAGATAGACCTGGAGCCCGTAGGCGACTACTCATGGAGAGTCACCGCCCCCTAGAACCCAAACCCAAGGTGCATCAGGCTATCCCAGTAGAGATGAAAGAGTCAATGGAGCTACAGACTCTTCAGGTGGCCACAACGTTGACTGGTGCCATCATCCAGCATGGGACGTCATTAGCACACCCTATTGTATTGGATGATGAGTCATTAGGTGGTGACAAAGAGCCCATCCAGCATATGTGTGTCTCTTGGTCGAGGATATGCTTGGGGATAGATGATGCAGCCGGTGTAGATGGATCCTCATCTCATCTATGAAATATTTGTGGGAGTAGATGTGAGGCCCGCATGACTGAGGATTTCACTCCAACAGATGAGTTGATGGACATGGTGTTTGCCCATGAGTGAGAGACATAGGTGTGTTGATTTGAATTCATAACATTTTATTTATCAGTCACTTTAAATTTGTAATTACATAAATGAATTTTCATTTATAAATCGATTTAAATTGATACAAATAATATGCATTTCAGGATGCAATAGCGGTATGCCATACTCCTCCCCCAATTACTATAGCTACAACTTCGATGCCTGAGGTATAAATTTTGTAACATGTTAAAATATAATTGTACACTTTGAATTCAAAAAATACAAGATATACTATCTATCTTTAATGCTTGGTCCAAATTTTGGTTTGTAGGTGTTGGCAGGGGAAAAAATGTCCTAGATTGATGACATCATGCTCTCACAGATCGATTTTGGCATACAAGGCTATACGGTATCATATTTTGTACAACACTTTTTATGTATTGTTTTGATGGAATATGCAAGTCATTTCATTTTTTATTTTTAAAATTATGTTTAATTTATTATCTGTACTAATATCTCATGTTAATTTTTTTTTTTTAGGGTACCCCTCTGCGTCTAGGGTTCGTCCTAAGAAAAAAAATTCCTCGAAGATGCCAAAACGTGGGAAGAAGGTACTGGAACACATTTTTAGTTGTACAATTGTTTGAAAATGTTGAAATCAATTATTAGTTGGGGATTGTAGATTGATTAGTGTTTTTTGTCTATTTTACATGTACAACGACCATTGAGCTATGTCGATTTGTTGAATGCACCTGATTCACCCGTGGATCAAGAGAGGGCGGAGGTATGTATCTCTACTTTATTTTCTTGATTTCATGATTATATGCACGCGTACATGTGAACTTGTGATATATTATAATCTTATAATTTTTTCATATAGGAAATATCCATACCTATTTCATCAATGGTGAACCCTCCTCTATGCACTAGAGAAGCATCTGAGGATCCGGTACACTTTTGTTTGATATGTAAAATTAATTGTTTTTAACCTTCAATACTTATCATTATATTAATTGTATTTAATCTTTGAACATTTTTTGTATAGGTAATAGTGACAGTTTCTACATCAATGGTGAGCCATCCTCAGTGCATTGGAGAAGCATCTCAAGCACAAGTACATCATTGTTCTCTGTATTATAGCTTTTAAGTGTTTTTGATGTATTCATGTTAGTACATTGTATTAATTGTACAATTTAATCTACAATAGACCCCTTTGCGATACGGCCATAATGTGGATCCATTTAAGTACGTCTTCAAGGAAACTCCTAAGAGTGACAAGGAGAGGAGAGCGAAGACATTAGCTCCTAGATCAGTTGATGAAGAAATCTACATTTCAATTGCAAAGGAATTAAAGTTAAATGCATTGTTATGTTGTTAATTGTGAACTATTTTGTACAAAAGAATTCTAACTTGGCTTTTGAATTGCGGTTTTGTAGCCATCTACAGAGCCACGTATTGCATTGAAGAGGCTTGATTTTGATGGTCCACCATAAGTTTAGGATCATATAGTTTTAGTTTTGGTCATAGAATGACCAATACATATAGATATATTCTATATTTTTATTGTATATCGATTTGGACATGGCATATGCCACATTTTTGTAATACTTGTATTGACTTGGAAGACATGCCTTTTTTTTATATATATAAATATCGATATTCGATCCAATAAATGTGTACTAAGTTTATTATTTTGTATTCGTTATATTTTGTGGTTGCCCTTTTATAAATTTAAATGAATATTTGCATATGTAATCAACAATATGAATATAAACAACAAAAATATATGATATAAAACATTGCAATCGTGGAAGATGATTTGATAAAATTTCTAAAATATTGAATTAACCCTACAAAACTCCTTGTATTTAGTTCATTATTGTGTATTCACTGCATTTGGTGGCTGTTCTTTTATAAATTTAAATGAATATTTTCATATGTAATCAACAATATGAATATAAACAACAAAAATCAATAATATGAATATAAACAACAATATGTGTTTGGTGCGAGAGCACCGTCACGCTCGCAATGGTCAAATTTTGTTTGTCATGTGCACAAACCAACATCGCGAGCACGTCTGGGTGGGCAGGTTTATAATAGGCCTGCCCATGTTGTGCATTCCAAAGCGTCGGAACGTCAAGAGTCATACCATACCGGTGCGATCTCTCAAGTGCCTTAAGTCCAAAAAAATGTCAAAATTTGACAGACTATTTCTTCAAATCCAGGACACATATGGTCAATCCATTTGAACCCATATGGTTGTGTGAGGCTCCTCTACAATCTCCTATCTCAGTTTTTGATGAGTCAGAGCCATTTTTAATTGGTAGCATTTTTTACCTACTGCAAAAACCATCAGTTGCATGCAATGCGAAGTTGCTAGATTGGGTAGAATTGATTTAGTTTGTCATGTGCACAAACTGACATCACAAGAACATCTAGTTGGTCAGGTTTACACTAGGCATGCCCCTATTGTGTATCCCAAAACACCGAAACATCGAGAGTCATACCGTACTAGTACGATCTCTCAAGTGCCCTGAGTCCAAAAAATTGTCAAAATTTGACGGACTGTTTCTTCAAATCCAGGATACATACGGTCTATTCATTTGAACTCGTGGGGTCACGTGAGGTTCCTCTATAATGGCCTATCTTAGGTTTTTAACAAGTTGGAGCCATTTTCAATTGGTAGCATTTTTTTGCCTATTGTAAAAACCGTCAGTTGTATGCAATGTAAAGTTACCAGATTGGCTAGAATTGATTCGGTTCATCATGTGCACAAACTGACATCCCAAGTGCATATGGGTGGGAAGGTTTATGCTAGGCATTCCCTTGTCATGCATCTCAAAGCATCATAACTTCAAGAGTCATATCATGCCAGTGCGATCTCTCAATTGGCTTGAGTCCAAAAATTTGTCAAAATTTGATAGACTGTTTCTCCAAATCTAGGGTACATATGGTTGATCCATTTGAATCTATGGGGTCACATGAGGCTCCTTGATAATGGCCTATCTCAGTTTTTAATGACTTCAAGCCATTTTCAATTGGTAGAATTTTTTTCGCCTACTACAAAAACCATCAGTTGCATGCAATGAAAAGTTGCAAGATTGGCTAGAATTGATTTGGTTCGTCGTGTGCATAAACCGATGTTGCGAGTGCACCTGAGTGGGAAGGTTTACACCAGGCATGCCCCTTTCATGAATCTCAAAGCACTAGAACATTGAGAGTCATACCATACTGGTGCGATCTCGCAAGTGCCATGACTCTAAAAAATTGTCAAAATTTGACGAATTGTTTCTTCAAATCTAGGATATATATGGTCAATCTGTTTGAACCCATGGGGTTGCGTGAGGATCCTCTACAATGGCCTATCTTGGTTTTCGATCACTCTGAGCTATTTTCAATTGGTAGCATTTTATTGTCTGCTGAAAAACAGTCAGTTCCATGCAATGAAAAGTTGTAAGATTGGCTAGAATTGATTCGGTTCATCGTGTGCATAAAATGATGTCGCGGTGCATCTAGATGGGCATATTTACACTAGGTATGCCCCTATTGTGCATCTCAAATCATCGAAACGTTGAGAGTCATACCATACCAGTGCGATCTCTCAAGTGCCCTGAGTCCAAAAAATTATCAAAATTTGACAGACTGTTTCTTCAAATCCTGGACACATATGGTCGATCCATTTGAACCCATGGGGATATGGGAGGCTCCTCTACAATGGCCTATCTTAGTTTTTGACATCTCCAAGCCATTTTCAATTGGTAGCATTTTTTTGCCTGCAGCAAAAACCGTCAATTGCATGCAATGAAAAGTTTCAAGATTGGCTAGAATTGATTCAGTTCATTGTGTGGGCAACCTAACATCACGAGCATGTCTAGCTGGGTAGTTTTACACTAGTCATGCCCCTTTCATGCATCCCAAAGCACCGAAACGTTGAGAGTCATACCATACCGGTGCGATCTCTCAAGTGCCCTGAATAAAAAAAAATGTCAAAATTTGACGAACTGTTTCTTCAAATCCATGACACATAAGGTCAATCTATTTGAACCCATGGGGTTTTGTGAGGCTCCTCTATAATGGCCTATCTTGGTTTTTTATGACTCCAAGCAATTTTCAAATGGTAACATTTTTTTGCCTGCTGCAAAAATTGTCAGTTGCATGCAATGAAAAGTTGTAAGATTGGCTAGAATTGATTCAGTTCATCGTGTGCACAAACCGATGTCATGAGTGCATCTAGGTGGGAAGGTTTACACTAGGCATGCCCCTATCATGCATCCCAAAGCACCAGAACATCAAGAGTCATACCATACCGGTGTGATCTCTTAAGTGCCCTGAGTCCAAAAAATTGTCAAAATTTGACAGACTGTTTCTTCAAATCCAGGACAAATATGGTCAATCCGTTTGAACCCATGGGGTCACGTGAGGCTCCTCTATAATGGGATATCTCATTTTTTTATGACTCCTAGCCATTTTCAATTGATATAATTTTTCTGCTTGCTGCAAAAACCATCAGTTGCATGCAATGAAAAGCTGCAAGATTGGCTAGAATTGGTTCGGTTCATCATGTGCACAAACCGACATCACGAGCGCATCCAGGTGGGTATTTTTACACTACGCATGCCCCTTTCATGCATCCCAAAGTGCTAGAATGTCGAGAGTCATACCGTACCGACACAATGTAGAAGTTACTTGACAACTTTTTTGATAATTTTTTTGACAATTTTTTTGACAACAATGACATTTTTTGCTCAAATTGTATCTAGTCTCAATCTATGACCCGATAATGACTTAAATAATTCTCCATGATTATACAAGAATCAATAATTCTCATGACTAACTAGGGACACATCAAATATACTCAAAACATAGTCACAAAATAATGACACAGAAAATAGTCACAAAACATTATCACATATTATTCAAAAATTTGCCTCTAAATATGGTCAAATCATTTCTTGGCTATTTGATTATACAAAAAAATGTCTTACAAATCATCTCATGGGCTTTTATACAAAATTTGGTATTACAATATGTGTGATTCAAATCATGACCATTTTAATATACAAATCATCTCATGGACTTTTATTCAAAATTTGGCATTACTATATGTGCGATTCAGCTCATCACCATTTTAATATACAAAATTTGGCATGTACATATATACAAATCAACTCATCGCTATTTATATATATAAAATTATGCTCCTAAACATGTAAAAATCAGCTCATGGGCATTTATATATACAAAAAATGAATATAGAACAATCCGTCGACGATTTATACAAAATTCTCAAAATCATTCTACTCTGAACTGTATAATCAATCAAGTGAGCCTTCAGGATCAACTCTAACCCGTATTATGTCAAGTATTTCCTCGTGGTTAGATTCACAAACTTTCCATAAAATCTTTTTATGAGGTCTACCACGATACTTAATCAAATGAATATTTGTTGCCACAACAAAGTTAGAGAAATGAAGAATATGTCTGTGTGTTTCAAAGTCCTCGAACAACCAAACATTAGAATTCTTGATAGGGTATCTCCGAAGCCATCTTCCTGTCATGACAACAGACCCTATTGAGTACTCTAAACCCTCTCCGTCAATGATTGTGGTTGTCAATTTTCTTTTTGGCTAAACACAATGATACAAATAGTAATTTGTTCCTTCTTCATTATTCTCCTATGCAACAACTGCATACACATGACCTGCATTTTATAAAGTGTTAATTAATACCAAAAATAAAGTATGATGTACAAAAAAATGAACCAAAAAGAATAGTTAGAAAAAAATTAACTCAAAAAATTACCTAAATCCACTAGGTCGGATACATGGTCAAAATCCACTGATGTCTCCATCTGGCTCAATTGGAGTGCTTTGGGAATTTGATATGAATCAATGGGAACCAATGGTCTACAAGACCATTTGTCAAACCACTCTTGTCATTCACATTCTTCCCACAAACAATACATGCATGAAGAAAAAAAACATACCATCTATCTCGTATAAATTTCTAGTGAACTTGAATTTGAACTCATAAATGAGTGCATGTCACTCAATCCTACAACTGTACAACAATCTAGATAGTTTTCAATGTTAGATTAAGTGATCAACCAAAAATATTTATAAACCATTGACGTACCAGGATTACCTAGACCCATCATAGACTTACACCATCGCACAATTATTTCTGCATCTATCAACTTAGTACCACCTTCGTACTTCAATTCTTCCCTAGCTAGGGCTCTTTTCACACATGCTCCTACACCATCGTGCTCTCCCTTACCATGTCCATCCTCAGTGAAATTCCAAAAATGTTGTACACCACTTGTCATATGCATCCTTGTGAACCAATAAAACATCCTTGGATTCTTGAATTATGCAGTGCAATTATTTGACCATATTAAGTGTCAGTTGTATCGTATGTTCCTTTTCCTAAAACTATCATAGAAAACTTCAAAGCATCCTTGTACAAACTCTGATGAATGAGTAAGATCATCACTTATGTAGAAGTGATACTCTTTTACAACCTTTCTATCCTCCTCCATGCTATCATCTGCATGCATGAATGCTATGTGAACAAAAATAGAAACTTGTGTAGAGCAATAATACATGGATTGCACTTCATTTTGAGGTTGTAGTGTATAATTTTCAGCAAAATCAGTGATAAAGACAATGGTTCCAAGAGGAAATGTGTCCTTACATAACTTGAATTGCCCATCTAACCGTCGAGCTCTATGTGTATGCATTATGTACTCATAAATTAGTTTCTCTTGAAACATTTTCATAAACTAAGCTACACATATATCATTTTTCACTTGCTCGTATCTCTTCAAATCTTTTCCATCTTTAACTCCATATGTGACTGTGTTGTATTTTTTGAAAGAAACTAGTTTCGTACCAATTTCATGTGTGCTCTCCAAATGTACGCATCTTGGTAAATGTTGCAAACCACCACATATAGCACAAGAACCTTCCAAACAAGGCATCTTATAATAAATAAAACCATCATGTCTATTACATAGCACACTTGAAATAAATTATCTTACCGACTTAGGAGGTGCTTGTATATTACATTCCTGCAAAACATCGTTAGTGTGCAAAGTAGAACAAATATGACGAAAAATATCATAATGCATGGAAAATTCAATATGCATCCTACAACAACATGTGGTACGTACATGATTAATCTTAATATAAAAAGGTTTTGTCATTTCAAAAAATCTTTGAGAAATTCTTATCTGAAGAATTAAATGACATCTTGCGGTTTGAGTTAAGTTTTCAAAATAGTTTTGCCATATTCTTTTAACCATTCTCCTACAATTTCGTTCATTCATTTTATTGGGCATTGGATTCAATATATTCTCATCAATGTTAATTAGATACTTTGGTTTCCTACAAATGATTATAGGAGGTGTTAACATCAGTGCATTATGTACATTCAATTCATCAAGTAGAGAAGGTGTAATATGTTCATCATTTAATTGATTATTCAATTGCATTAGGTTCATACGGTAAATCAAATGTCTCTTCTTCAATTGTATTAGGTACATTATATTCGTTTGGTAAATCGGATTGAGATGTTGAGGATGACGTACCTTCTTCTCCCATTGTTCTTATGTCATGCAATTTCTTCATAAGTTGCCTTTGTCTTTCCTTTTGAGCCTCTCATTGTTCCATCATTCCTTGCTTGTCCTATTTAGAATCATATTACATATATATGTAAGCAAAAGTTCATAAAAAAATAAATAACCATAAATATGCATCTTATCACTATTTTTTGGAATCAAACTATTAAACAATCACAATACTGTTGACAAAAACTAATAAGAACAACAATTCAATCATTTGAAATCATCCAAAAATAAAAAATTCGCTTACTTCTATGTATAAAATAGTGATAGAAGTGCAGACACAGTTCCAGTGGGGCCTTCAATGACCTCAAAAACCTCTTTTGAGGTAGTTGAGGCTCGTGGGCAACTAAAACTATGTTTATGTATCGCATGCCCAGAACATTAATAACTGCGTATGCGCTATTAGTCCATAAAATGTTGGCAAGCCCAATGGTATTCTTTTTTCCCATTCTGGACTAATAAGTAGTGCATACGCGCAAAAATTTTATCACAAGGTAGCAAATAATGGGCTCAGTACCCCATACACACAAGTAATAAGTACCACGTACGCGCTCCTTTGCCTTAGAAACATTATGCCAGGGCAGCGAACTATTAATTTTAGTACCTCATACACATTATTGGTAGTAGAAAAGATGTGAATGAAAAGGGAGGGAGGGAGAGAGAGAGAGAGAGGGAGAGGGGTGAGAGTAGGGGGGAGGGAGAGAAGAGGGGGGAGGGTGGGAGAGAAGAAGGGGTATGGAGGAAGGGAGAGAGAGATTAGGGGGGAGGGATGGAGAGGAGAGGGGGGAGGGAGGGAGAGGGGAAG